>NC_051184.2:29671771-29689788 GCF_013339695.2 Rhipicephalus sanguineus | reverse complement strand
AGTCTATACAATTGGCTAGCGAGACCACGTGTGGTTAGGAAAAGCACGCAAGTCTTTGTGATCAGCTAGTGAGATCGCGTGATGTCGTGAATTTACCACTAGTAGATCTGAAATGCGCATGCTTACACCTTATTCGTCAAAGTGAGATCACGTAAACTGCCAGCTCAGCCAATGGCATTTCAGCGGACTCTTACTACTACTACTACTGTGGCACATGTTAGGTAAAGACAGTTTCGCTGTAAAATATGGTGAGCGAGACCTACAACCATGCACGGCATAGTACCATTCTTTCTCGGCCGTCTGCCGAGCTCCAGGTGGTCAAGATTAAAAGTCCACTATGACATGCCTCATGATCACTTCTTGGTTTTGGCAAGTAAAACTCCGGAATTGAATTTTCAATTTTCTGATACTTGTCAAGCACGAAAGTGCTTGTCATAAGGGGACCACCAGAGCGATTAGAATGAAGTCTGTTGCACTCGAATTGAAAATTTTGGGAGGACGTTTGGGCACGTTGCTACTCCATTAGCATGTTTAAAAATTGCGAACCAGGCACAAACGAAAAGGCTTATAACACATGCACAGGCGGGACTTTTGGGGCTTTGGTTTTTGATGATGTTGTCGTCACCGTTGCTGCTGCTAAAAAGATTTCTTATGTGAAAACCCTTAAGTTTTTTTTGTTTTTTTTTTGCAATACTTTGTCTGGCTTTAAAGGGCTCACATGTGTCACCTAATGTTGCGTTATCGTGTTGTCACATCATGTTGTTTCTAACATTGAAGCTCGGAAATCGGTTCTGTAGCTGACGTCATTTACAACCCAGTAGGGAAATGATGGCTTTCGTGCTTGCCTGAAGACCAGCACCTTTTGTCTTACAGGTGTCACCCATAAAGATCTGCCAGGTTCAACTGTACTCTGGATTTGTGGCGCCCGGCACGTCACAGTTATCATTTTGCAGGTACGCAGAGATGTGGTTTTTTGGCTCACCTAAAATGCTGTTCAGCAGCAGCTGCCCTAACTTTGAAAGAAATGAGCTTTTCGCATTACTTGTATGAAAACAGAAGGTTCATGTCATCGACCTCTGCCTACTTTTTCTCTGCATTCCGGAACGCGCGACTGAAATTTCGCTTGGTCAAAACAGCTTGGAAGAAAGCGCATGCGATACACAGGAGCTTTCAGGCAAAAGGTTTCATTTCAATTCATTTCAATTTATGTCACTATTAGTACAATAGTTAAACACAACAATTAACATCCTATATGCTTTCCCTGGCCTAATTTTCTGCTTGATTCATTTGATTATAACTTTCTATAGCAATTAGCACAAAAGGAAGAGCAAGATGAAGCGTAGCATTTGTTACCCGCTTTGTTCCCCCGAGCTCACCTTCCATATTTCAACTTCGAATGTTGGCCGAGTACAGCATAGACCGCTTATAACGTAAGTCGCCGGAGTCTCGAATATCCGCACTATAACCAAAACAACATTTTTTAAAGGTTGCACGTGTGCAAAACATGACCAACGGGTAGGCGCACGATTCCGACTATCGAGGCATGCGACTGGGACGTAAGTTTGCGTCCGCTTACATTTGGAAATGTTGAACGGTTAGCGTCCGCGGACCTGCGGTGCCGACATAACGAACGCGGGAAAAATGCGCCGTCACGGGAAGTCGCCGCGGTAGCACACTGCGCGTGCGCCATGTCGAAAACGGTGGCGACGACAAAGCACCACCCGAGTGTTTCACACGCACGCCCGCGTTTTCGTTAAAGATGTAAGTCACCCCTTCTAAATACAACTGCAAAATGTTTCATTGACTTGGCACCAAACCGCAACTTCTGTAGTCCGCGGCCGCCGACATGGCAGCTAGCGCTCGTTAGGCCTAGCGTGCGCGTTGCAACTTGGCATGCCGCCGCGAGAAGCTTGCCCTAGGCAACACGGAGATAAACCGAGGGCATCACGCGTGAAATGCAGTTTCAGTTCGCGGTCGGGAGAACAGTCACGGCAACTATCCTGAAAAAGTCTCTCAAGCTTGTAAGTCCGCCTGTTGGTGGCAAAGGCGAAAGCTCAATCGCGTCTGAAAGCATTGTTACTTGCGGGGGAATTGAGGTTGCACGCGCGATATCTGCGCTCTACGACGAAGCAACTATTTTGCCGACGGAGACAAATAGCGGTAACGCGCTCTTGATGCGGAAGCGGGCGCCCGTACGTAGCGGAGCGCGCATGTCATGCGGCCGGGGCAAAGCGCGCATGTCAAGGGGGCAAAGGCTTCTCCGTCGGCCACGCAACCGCTCCCCCTCCTCACACCACACACCCACGCCGGGCTGCTGTCCCCCACCGCCATGCCCCTTTTTTTCTCCCCCCGCTCCTTGTTCATTCGTTCCGCATCCCCTCCTCCTTCGTAACGCCGTCGCCGCATCTCCGCTGAGAAGCACGCTTGCTCCCTCGCATCTCTGAGAACGTTCCGGCAGCCGCATTATAACCGGTCTTTTATTTCGGAGGACTGCACAATAAGCGGCATGCGTATACATGGAGTTCTATGGGAGGGTAAACGGGAGTCAGAAAAACTGCATTATAGCCGGTACTGCACTGTAAGCGGTTACATTATAAGTGGTCTGAGCTGTAGTACACAGATGTTATCCATGTGAACGAATGTGATGCAGGCATGAGCTTGATGGTATCGAGGAGTTGGACCGGTACCCGGAGGGCTTCCAGCTAACGCTCGAAGTCCAAGTCGGTGGCTCTCCCAGTCCACGGCTCACTAACGGTCTGTGGGCCGACCTCGAGCACCTGGAGACGAGCGCCGCCATCCTGTTCAGCACCGACGAAGAGCTCGAGGCCTGCATTGGTGAGCACGGTTGTTTGACACCTTGCAGGAAATATCCTGTAGCCACTGACCACCCTAGAATACAGTCCCAAATGCGCTCTATCATAAAGAAAATTCATATAGCTGTGCTGAGCTTTTTTGCCAAACGTTGACTAAATTTTCATGTACAATCAATGTGGCCGTACCAATTGGGATATACTTCCTTTCGTTGCATTTGCCCCTTCTCAATGCACAACTGGGTACAGCCTTCTTTTTTCTTGTCCATGGTCAGAATCCTACATCTGCTTTTGGCATTACCCTCTTTTTGGCTGCTGCTTGGAATGTTACTGCTTGGATCCTTCTCCCCACTTTTGGGCTGCACATAGTGTACATGGCACCGTATAGATCAAACATTGTTGTGTCGGTACTTTTTCAAGTTTTGAGACTGAGTCTTTCATATTTCATAGGGAACCTTGTGTGCTATTCGGTAGTCTAGGAACGCGGTGAGGTAATTCAGCCAATCATCGTTGCAGGCCACTTCTCTAGGAACGCTCCTGCTAGGCCACCTCCGCCTGCGACGCCCAGCTTACCAAGCAGGGACACTTCGCCGCAGCACTCAGAAAGCGACATTCCAAGTGCCACCACATCTGCAGAGGCAAGTATTTGTCCATGCTTCAAGGAGTTTCTTTTTTCTCACTTTACACTCTTTATAGTCGGTGACTGATTGTTTGGCCGCCAATATTTCGGACATCTTCGCAGCAGCACTGCTTACCTTTTAGACTAAAAGGGGCACATAAGGGAATATTGGCGTCACTTGTAATGATGAGGTACCCTTCCATAATGTCAGAGTCATCTGTTGACGTGAGAAGATGCTAGGTAAGCCAGAAGATGCATAAACAGAAAGTTCAGATGGCAGCGTCACCTTGAGTCCACTGCGGTGGTGTAGCGGTTACAGTGCTTGGCCGCTCACCCGTCCCGGCCACGGTGGTCGCATTTCGATGGAGGCGAAATGCTAGAAGCCCGTGTACTGTGTGATGTCAATGCACGCTAAAGAATGCCAGATGGTCAAAATTTCTGGAGCACTACGGCATCCCTCATAATCATATCATGGTTTGGGGTGTAAAAAATCCAGATATTATTATTATTAACGTCACCTTGAAGTCCCATGCCAACTCCCCGCAACATCGAGTTTGACAGTGAAAGTGTTTGTGATTGGGCGCAGTCAGGGCTGGGCAAAGATACTTTGAAATTGTATCGAGATACGATACAAGATACTCAGGCAAGAAGTATTGGAGATACAGATACAAGATACTGCTGCAAAAATTGTATCCGATACGATACTTGGCAATTGTATCTTAAGATACTTCGATACATTCTCAGATTTGTTATTATAGATCCATATAATGTAGCAGCAAACGCCTATGCACGAAAATGTCTGCTTGAAAATTTCTTAAGAGTGGCCTATTTTGTTTCACTTGAATGAAATGTCTGTTAGTATCTCAAAAGTTTTGCCCTTCCTGCTCAAAGTACATTAGTTTCCTTCCAAATTAATTTATTGGGGTTTGGTTTAGCTTCTCCACAGGACAATTCTTTGTACATTTCGCTGACAGCGCTACTTGCATTGCACAGCTTGCCGACCATCTAACAGTTTGCCATATAATCACGACAACTTCAATGAGAAGCCTTCTCACGAAGGCGCAAATACCGGTGTGGACTTTTACTTTGTCCGTAAAAGACAGCTTGCAGAATGCCGTATATCCGGACAGGTGTACGGCAGCAACAGCGCTGGTAGCGACTTTTATTTTCTTTTTTTTGGGGGGGGGGGGGGGCATGGTGTATACTAGGGGTTTGAGCCATTTCGCTAGCGGCCCGGCCCGCACACATGACCGTCTTCGTCTCATTTGTTGTTATTTTCTAAATAAGTATGTTCGTAATCTGCACAGACATGACTGGTCTCAAGCATTCCTTTCTTGAGGAACATGTGGTCACCATGTGCCAAAACATAACCGTGGAACAAAAACTCTATATTTCAGAATCCGCGTCCAGATATCAGTCATTCTGCACATCCCTATCGATGTTTCTCGAATCCTGACTCTAAATCCCCTTCAGAAATGACCTATATATGAGATACGGGAAAGGCTTCTTCTCAAACGTCATTTTGTTCAAACTCTCTCCCACCACCTTCACTGCCCAGGCCATTGCAACTAAATTTCGCGACTGCGGTCCGCTGGCTATAAACTCAGTTTGAGACCCCTGGTGTATACGTAGATGACCTAAAACTGCAATGAATTGTCATATTCTACTTATCTGCTGGCGTAAAGGAACCTATACTCACTCACGTGCAATCTTTTTAGCAATTTTCTTCAACGAGAGAACATGTGCAACACAGATACGTCTCAGACGTATTGTATATTTCCATAAAGCGTCGCAGCACACCGCCGCTATTCGCGCTATTGCCACTTATAGCTCCCGTTATGTGGCGATTAGTAATGCGAAAAATATTCAAGAAAGCCTGAAACAGGAAAACAAATATAAGTAAAGAGAGAGGTGGTTGTGTATCAAACATTCACATTGAATTTGTGCAGAAACACAATACAGATGGCGCCCTTAACAGCTACGAGCATGAAGTATTGTCAACTTACCTGTTGAGACAATGGAAAATTCAGTGCCTATGGAAAATTGCCTAAAACGGCTCGTTGGGACGTTCATGAGCAAAACAGAGCATTCAGCAAAACAAAGTTTCTCAAATCCCCTTCCTAACATCTTTAAGATGGCTCCTAATGATTGCCATTATTATAACGCAAACTCAATTTCGCTATTTTCTTAAGCGGTAAGCAGAATGTTTTGTACTGTTTACTCAAGGCACGCCCACATAATTATATATTTGTTTTCACAATTGCCTTGGCAACGTGTAAATATGTAAACAGTAGTGGAAATAAAGTAGACAGAAGAATAATAAAGCAGAGATCTTATTTTGGGAGCGCGTTGCGAAAGACATACTGCAGTGACCAGACCGGAAAAACAGTGCAGAGACTTAGGTAATGTAAGGGATGTAAAGTGACAGCTAAGGAAGCACTTGTGCTAATAATCAAATTATGATTTCATAAATTCTTTGAATGAATGTAGCAAGAAGTGAAAAATACGGTACGCCAAGATAGTTTCTGTTAGGTAAACGCTTGCTCTTTTAGATCAGTACCAGTGGTGCTAACGTTGTTAGATTCTTATTTGCATATAAGTTAATTCATGGCTTGCAAGTCAAACTTACATCCACGAGATCATTCAAATCGCTGATATGCAAAATCCACACGGCGCAAAGGAACCCCATTCCTGCACGCATCACATTTCGTTACGGAGCAAGACTCAAGGGAATCTTCAATAACGACGCTGTAGCAACACAAGAATTTGCGCAACAGACGTGGCGCAGGACAGTGGCTAAGAGCAAGTGTCGCGGCATTGGCGCAACTAAAAAGAAAAGAAATCGAGCAAACAAAAGGTACGTGGGCTGGACGTAGACGTCCGCGCGCTTGTCTTCCTCATCTTCTGCCCGCACTGGGGTACTCTGGCGGAAAAATAAAATTGCGTCACTGCCCTAAGACTTATTCAGATGGCTTAGTGGCACCAGTACCAGCTTGAGAAGCGGAGCTTGGCCAGCGATTATTGTTTCGCACGGCTGTGTTGCAATAGAAGTATCTTGTATCTTAAGATACACGATACATTATCGAATGTATCGGAAATACAGATACAGATACTCGTCTTCCGAGAAGTATCGCGATACAGATACAAGATACTCATAGAGTATCTAAGATAGTATCTAAGATACATGTATCTTCGATACTGCCCAGCACTGGGCGCAGTTAATGCTTTTGCCCCAAATCCTCATTTGAATTAGTGGCTTCAGTTAACCCTTCTTGCTGTAAGCCTTGTTTTTAAGCAGGTAGCAGTCTTGATAACCCTTCCCTTGTGTTAATAGAAGGATTCTGACATTGAAGAACATTGTGGACCAAGAAATACCATATTTACATGGTTGTAAGTCAACTCATATATAGGTCGACTTAAAAAAAAACAACGAAACAAAGTAAAGAACAAATGTGTGAGCACATTTCATAATGAAAATTGATTTACATAGTCACTAGACTGACTACACATGCTCACCTGTCATCGTCAAGCCAGCCCTCTTCCTGAACATTGATGCCCAGGCCTTGCTGGCCTTGGGTTTCTTGATGCTGTTCTCGGTATTCCTGTTTCTCAATCGAAGACACAGGTACCTTGCACGATATATTTCGCATGTCACTAGCAGAGACCATTGGCATAGTTCATTCATGTGTGCTGCAAGCTCCGGGAAGCGTCCAGACTTCAGCCGGCGAAAACCCCTGGAACTTGGCATAACATGTCAAAATTTGGTCACACTACAGGCACTACCGGTTAAGAAACTCCAAACTTGCATCCTGCTGCACAGTTTGTCTTTTTTGCATGGAGAATGGCATTGGCAGCCCTCTTGAATGCTGCTGTGAACGAGTGCCAAAGTTTTTTGTCCCGCAGCACTCGGGGCGATGAAGCATGATGATCAAGCACAACAGTGGCACTCGGCCTGGGCTCCAGTTAATCTATGCATAGCTGCTTGGCCAACGCTTGCTTCTGCACGGTAGATAACAAAACTTTGACCGGCGGCTCCTTCAAGTGCCAGCCCCCTGAAGCGTATGCAGCGTGTTTGGGGACATTTGAAGGCTAGAAAGTGGAGGGCGTTGCAAAAAAGGCCTGCGCTGAAAACGCAGCACAGTCACAGCGAAAGCTGGAAGAGCGGCGTTTCTAGAGCCCGTTAAGCTCTCTTGGGACTACAATACAAGTACACTAGAAAGGTACCCACTACGCCGTAAATCACAATTTTTGTGAAGTTGGTAAGCATCTGCTAAGCCATTATTCGTCATTCTGCAGAGAAGCGAGGCACCACCTACACGTCTGTAAGGCATTATGTGCACTTTGTTGACGCGACGACTGATGACGATGAAGAATTATGGCTCAGCCCTTTGTAATGGGTTGGAATCTTTAAACGGCCCACCAGTTATGTAATTTGCATTGGGTGACGCCCGGTCGCTATTTCACTCTCCCGTCATGCTGTATAACATACGTTGACGTGGGAGAGAGACGGGGGGGGGGGGGAGAGAACTTTACTGAGACCCCGAGGAAATGGATCATGCGCTTATGGGCTTCCTTGGCAACCAATACAAGTGCACTTGCGAGGAACCCACTACGCTATAAATCATTGTAATTTTTGAGAAGTAGGGCAGCAGGCACTGTGCCATTTTTCGTCATTCTACGGAGAGCGTTGGTACCTGCTAAACGCATGTAAGGCATTATGCGCACTTTGTTGATGCTGTGCCTGATGATGATGGAGAATTATGGCAGAGCCCTTTGTAATGGGTTCGAAGCATTCAACAACCTACTCGTTGCGCAATTCGCATTGTGTGACGCCTGTTTACAGAATTCGCGTTGTGCGACACTTGGTGCTTATTTTACTCTTCAACCACGCTATACTACATATGCTAATGTGGTTTCTTCCCGACATGAAGCCTGTATAGGACCTTTTTGCAAAGCAGTTTCAAACACCGGCATGGCTCAGAGGTTGAATACTGGGCTCCCACGCAGAGGGCCCGGGTTCGAACCTCGTTCCATCCTGGAATTTTTTTCTTCATTTTTTTTTCTTATTTCAAGTGATACTGGTTACGGACACCGGCGGCGGCGGCGGCGGCGGAGGCGGACAACTACGGCGCCAAAAACGGCCGGTGAAATGATCTCATAACAGCTTTCGCTGTAAAAAGGGAGGGAGGGCCGGGGGCAGATAATAATTGTCGCTCCCTTGCCGAATGCGTCTAGAATGACCATATTTGTTGTACTGCGCACAGTTATGATTCCAGATTATTGCCGTATGCTGATTTACTTTGCATCCCTCAATTTAGGAAAAATGTTTCTCCCAAAAAGCAGATGAAATATTTTGCACTTTAAGAAATACAGATTATACTAGAAAAAAGAATTGTATATGTGAAATCAGCACACAAATATACATCAACTCAGCAAGTTTCATCAAAATTGATCAAGAAATAAAAAAAGTTACACCATCTCCCGCTAAAGGGGACCACGAGGCAATGCGAAGCCGGAGCATTTGCACGATCGCGTTCCATTGGCGTTCGTTGGGCATGCTACCGACCTCGTGTCGTGGAACACAAAGAGGAACACTACGCGCATCGTGTCCTCCCTCTAGCCTGGCCGTTAATTCTCACAGGTCGAGCGGGGAACGCGGTCTACAGGCGCGTGAGAGGGGAGCAGCATAGGAGAGGAGAGAGAGGGGGAGGGGACGCGCATGCGCTGGCGCTCATCGCAGTGCTGCGCAGGAGAGAATTTTGGCATGTCGAGCCCGCATTTCAGAGGAGTCAACCGAAGCAAGCGCTGGACTGAACATGCGCAGTGCTCTACCACTTGAAGGAGAGGAGACTAGAGGAGGAGAGTAGCGCATGTGCCGCGAGAGCAGAAGCGAGAACGCAGGAGAAGCGCGAGCAGGTGCTGGTAGAGAAGTGGAGAGAGTAACGCGCAGCTGTTAGAGAGAGGGAAGGAGGAGAGTTGCGCATGCGTAGTGTGAGTGTGGACTAGCACGCCGTGGGACATACCCTCGAGCAGGAGATGCCTTCGCTTCTAAAAAATTAAGAGCAAAGAGCAATGTTCCCCCTTAAATTAAAAGCTTCGTGCACTAATGGGGCAGAACTTCTCACTTGCAGTGGAATCAACGCACTGTTTGCTCAGTATGGGAATATTGCAGGTGCTGCGGTAAAATTTTCAAAATGTCGATATGTGTTCATTTTGTGCCCCTGACCAATGTCTCCTCTGTCTTTTACTTGCGGTATGGGATACAGCGAATATCGCTGGTAAAGCTGGCTCCATAGAAGTGGCAGGCCGCTTCCGAAGAGCACCCGCATTGTGATCCGTCGAGTCCTCACAAAAATGGTGGCGAGCGCGTATCGTCTTTCCTTTGGCGTTAATAGCCAGAAACCTTCCAGATATCTTCCAGAACAAATCTGTCCTGGCAGATTCTGGTGACCCGCGAGTAAGCAGAACTGCCCAGCCAGAGCAAAACGAACGCCGACTGAAAGTGCGCCACGCGATGGGCGGAGCAACCTAATAATGAACACGCTCTGGGAGAAAAGTCTTAGGGCGTCTTACCAGGGACGTAAAGGGGTATTCACATGGGGGAGAAATTCTCGGGGTAAAGTGGGGATTGCGGATCTCGTAACGACGGCGTCATAGAAGAGCGAGTGGGCGCAGCCCCTTCGTACCCACTCGCTAATCAACGACATTTGCAAAGTGCACCTTAGGTCGGGGCACAAAACAGTTATGAAGACTTGGGTTTGAAATAAAATGCGAAGATGTGTCATTTCAAATTTAACTCCCCCATCCCCCCTCCAGACCCTGCTGGGCCCGATGCACAAGCTTTCAGCATCGGACAGTGGGAACGCAGCGGCGGTGAACAGCAGTCCGCCGGCGCCTCCGCCACGGTCCAAGGCCAAGGAAGTGGACCTGCTCAACCTGGGGAGCTTCTCCATCGACGAAGGTAGCGGCAAAGAGGCTCAGGCGTCCTCGGACCGCATGGTGGACGACCTCCTGGGCACTTCTTTGTCCAGCCAGCAGACGTCCAACTTTGACCTGCTTGTCAATCACAGGGTCAGTGCTGGATTATTTTGATGAAGGCGGTACGTGAGCTTTGCAGGGCATTTTGCCTGTGTGCAGGATGGTCTTCATTTACAGCTTCTGATGGTTACAGCTGAACCTGTTTATTATTATTATTTTTTAATATACTGCAGGCACTTTACAGCCCATGCAGGAGTGGGTACATGAATACATGAAATACATACATTGCCAAAAATTCGTGGTGAAAATTCGATACACTAAATGAGGTTCATGAACGAGTCAGTCATATTTTAACACACAATATCGTTGGATAAGTTATTCCAGTGGGAGATAGCTGACGGAAAAAGGGAGTGTTTATGAGTGTTAACATGACTTAAAGGTTGGCGGATTGCTTTAGAATGAGTTAGTCTCAATGAGTGCTTAGGCGGGCCTTGCAGGTAATGAGAATGTGATATGTGGAAGTGATCATGATATAATTGGTAAAGGAATTTTAATCTTGAGATTATTCTATGCTGCTAAAGGGGTTTTAGGTTTGCCCTTACGAGCAAGCCTGTAGTACTAGTGTAATACAGTAGAACCCCGCTGTTACGTTCCTCACTGCTGCGTTTTCCCGGCTGTTACGTCGTTTTCCGCCGGTCCCGGCATAGCTCCCATAGGATACAATGTATTGGGAACCCCGCTGTTACGTCGTAACTGTCGGACCGTTCCCGTATGATACGTCGCGAAGTGCGCTCGGAGCCGACCGAGTGACTACCAGAGAGAGCTGCCATGGTGCATTTTCACGCAGCTTGGCCTCGTTTGACCGTAATATTAGCCGCATGAGAGGCGCAAGCAACAGAATCTTTCAATTGATGCAAACAAAAGCATGGCCTTCGAGATTCAAATTGCAAAGATGGCGTCTACGACGTAACTGCCCGCGAAAGCAAGGCCTTCGAGATTGGCATTTAGTATTGACAAAAGCATAGCCTTTGAGATTTGTATTGCACAAACATGGCGTGTATGACGTAATTGCTTGCGAAAGCAAGGCCTTCGAGATTGGCATTCACTTCTGCCATCGCGTCGGCGTAGACTCATCATCATCGTTATTTGTCGGAGAGCGGGAGGAGTTCGAGCTGGTTGGAGCTCGCACGGTCGTGCGTGCGGTTCGCGGTCGGACTCGCCGCGCCTGTCGTGATTGCGTGTGCTTAGTTCTTTCATGCCTACAGCTGTTGGTGTTAAAAAAATCACATACGTTGATTACATTTCTGTGGATGAGGCCGTCCTAAGCTCCGCGTTTCTATCCATCGACTAGATCGCGGCTGAGCGCGCCAACTTTCGTGCTGCTCGTAAGAATTGAAATAAAATTCTGTACCACTAAATATTTTGCCGTTTTTCCTGTTTTTCGGCTCTTACGTTTCCCGTCTCTTACGTTTATTTCCTACGGTCCCTTCAAAAACGTATCAGCGGGGTTCTACTGTATACGCAAAAGTACATTTGTTGCATTGAACGTCTTTTACAACCATACATGCTCAT
This sequence comes from Rhipicephalus sanguineus, assembly GCF_013339695.2. Classification (NCBI taxonomy): domain Eukaryota; kingdom Metazoa; phylum Arthropoda; class Arachnida; order Ixodida; family Ixodidae; genus Rhipicephalus; species Rhipicephalus sanguineus. The sequence continues at coordinate 29,677,809 of NC_051184.2, read as the reverse complement.
GTCTGCAAAAAAAAAAATCTAAATTTTGCGTTTCGTTTGTTCTGCATGCATTACTGCATTATATATCTGTTTGCTTTATTGACGTTCTCCCTTATTATAATTTGTGTTTCTCGTTATGTTTGTTATATACGTTTAGTTTTTAACCCTTTGCGATGCATTGTTGGGCACCTCCCAACTACGCAACACTGACGCAGCGGTCTGCTGTCGGGCACCACACGCTGCCCAAATATCGCCAGAAGACTTAGGCACAATGTCACCTGTGAAAATAAACATTTGCGGAGTTTTTCTTGCATAGCTATTTTTCTTTTGCGGTGCTCAAAACTGGCGAAATATTTTCGGACCAGACAGGCGGAAAGTGGATAAAAGTTTTGGACCGCAACGGGTTAAGTAACATAAGTTCTCTACATATTTTGATGCTTATGTTTGTGTTTTTGCATAGGCTCGGCAGATGGGAGTTGGCAGACTACCTAGCTACTTTGACCGGTACAATCTGGGACAGTTAATAAAATGCATCTATATTTGAGACTAAACGTTACTGTCGTCATTGTTACTGAATACATGGTATCTTGATATTGGTCACGGATTGGTCTTTTTGCTCTTGCCTGACAGTCAGCGCAACCACCGTTGATCGGCGACCTCTCGTCGCCCGGCACCCCGGCCTTCGACCCGTTTGCCACCAGTTCCACGGCGGGGGCAGCACCTGCATCGGGTGTGCCCACAGTCAACCTGTTGGATGCCAAATCTCCGACAGCCACCAAAGGTGGGGCCGACCTCTTCGACCCGTTTGGCACGGCCACCCCGGCTTCTGCTGCTCCCGGCTGGGCCAGCACCAGCGTCAGCGCGGGGAACACACCACAGGTGGGACGCTGTCACAGAGCTGCTGAAGTCACTAGGAAAAGTCGACCCGTTACAGTCGAGTAATGCAGTACAGTCGAATCCCACTATAATGAACTCCGCTACAACAAAATTTCCGCCACAACGAATAATTTTTGATTCTCTGTCAGCCGACCACAGAAAAAACTCAAAAAATGTCTCGTCACAACAAATATTTTTCCTGAGCGCTTCCGCTTCAACGAAGTTTTTGCGAGTGCTACCACATAAGGAAAAGGAGCTTGCCTAGGATTGCCGCGAAATTCCGCTAGCAACTCAATGAATTCTCGTTGGTTCGTGACTTCCAGAGCCGTGTGGCCGCATCGCAAAAACCCATGTCTTCATCGGAAACGGGCTTTCTACCACCACACGCACATCCCGGTAAATTTTTCGCCATTGAGATGCTCGGCGATGGATCATCCATCCACCATGATGCTGCGGGCGTGTTTGACGCGCGTGCGGGTCGCGGTAGAATCGTTTTTCAAGAACTCCCACCATGTTTTTGATGTAGCGCTCAAAACAAAACTATGCTCGTCATCACTAGCCCTGTGATTGTGTATAACAATCACCGCATTATGAAGGCACACGCGCGGCCAGCGCACACCTAGTCCAAGCGTAACTACATCCTGCCGCAACTGCTGCCAACACAAATGCGGTCGTGTTGACGCGATCGTGGGCGACCAGGAAAGTACGCGCACATCCAACGCGCACCAACTCAAAGCAATGCTGCCTGCCTCAATGCTGCAGACAAAACCGCGGTAGACGCGATCACAGATAGCAACCACGCAGTTCCGAAGGCACGCGCATGGCCAGCGCACACAGATTGAAAACGGAACTATCGTTTGCATGAAGCGTTATGGCTTTCCTGTCGTTTGCTTATGACTATGGTAGTGCGGAGCTTCGGCATTTCAGTTGGCCTCTAGCGAAGCTTTCGCATGCTCGTTCGCCACGCTGCGAGCTCGGCACGCTCCGAGGGTAGTCTGAATATCGTATTTTCTCGTGTATAACCCACCCCTGCATGTAATCGGCACCTCCTACAACAAACCGCAGGAGAAAGAAAAAAAAGATGCCCGCGTATAGATGTGAGGGCGCCTTCATTGCATTACTGTGAAGGCGTACCGTGAACCCAACTTGCGCACTGAAATTCGTGTAAAACCCACACCCCGAGTTTAGCTCCAAGTTTTATGTATATTTTGTGCGTGTTATTCGTGAGGAATTACGTTCACTCAGTGTGCAGGCAAGTACGTCTGAGTTAGCGAGAGTCCAATGCAAAAGATAATGCATGCCTTTGCTGGGACCAAAGGACGAGTCATAATCATCAGATCTTCCCAACTTTTGTGGTATACATATGAAACTTTGCTGCAAAGAAATTCCATTACAACAAACTTTTTCGCACGTCCCGTCAATTTTGTTGTAATGGGATTTGACTGTACATATAAAAGCAAACTTTTTAAAATTTCAGCATCATGCAAAAAACATGGCGCCCACAAGTGCAAAGGAATGCGGCTGTCGCATGTGCACCAGTTGCATGCGTATTTGCATGGACTATTTTTCCATACAGTCGAACTGCTTTATAAGAGATGTGCTCCAGGGAGCAGCTCTTATCCCTCATATGTGGTGTCTCTTACACTGAAACCACAGTATAAAAGTTGCATTTGACACGAAATAACTTCGCTATATCCGAAATTTCGTTATAAGCATACATTCAAACCACTCTAGCTATTACCAAGGCTTTTCTTCATTTGCTTCGTTATAACCGGTAATTCGTTATATCCAGGTCTGTGTGCCAGGTTCTCATATTCTAATTAACCCGTTTCACTGTAGGCACACTGGTGCCTCTTATACCCAGTTGTCTGTTATCAGTGCCTCTTATAAAGCGGTTCAACTGTGATTGATGCCCTCCCTATTGTGGCCTTGTCAGAGATAGCCATTTCTGATGCGGCAGTCTAATCTTTTATCGGGGTCACTTGTCAGTTCACTTGGCCACGTTTCATTGTTGCCTGGATATGAACAGATGATCGTCATCATTGCCTGTAGCAACTGAAGTGTTGCACTAAAAGCACGGGGACGAAAGTCCAATTCCTGGCATGGAGGAAGGAAACAGTTGGGAAGGAGCATTGCACAATGCGATTAGAAAGAACAGTAGTACATGAGGCATGTGCACACCGAGCTTCACTTGCCCCCCTATTTTTCCAATAAGGCAAGCAAGGGCTCCTGAATTTTCTTATACTTGAGTAAACTGCATAGACATGCAGTTGGAAACCTTGTACAGTGAAGCCCGATCGGCAACACAGATACACTCAAACCTCGATATGATGAATTTTCGGTTCTGATGAAGTGAATAAAGGGTAGTCTTCTCATAGATACAGTGTTATGAATGCATGTTTATAACGAATTTTCAGATATAACGAAGTTATTTTCGTGTCAGGTGTGACTTTGTTAAACTTCAGCAAAGATTCCAACATTGCTGGTTGGGGCGATGTAATATTTTAAGTAGGGACAACGAACTTTCACTGAATAATATGCGCTGTATTCACATTAGGAACGAAAACGTGCTTACAGTTACAACAGAAACAACCTGGCACCACTCATGAACAGAGCAATGGCAGGCACACTGCAGTTCTAAGAGCAGAGCTTGTACTTATTCTTAGGTTGTAAACACCATTTGGATTCCATGTTTCTGCTTATTAACATTAGAGCTGTTCTAGGGCTGGGCCTGATGACAGATGAGTGTCCGCATGTCACGCTCCGGTTCCCAGATATGCCCACAGATGGCGTGACTGCCCTGGTCACTGACGAAGTGGTAGGTGCACAGTGATTGCAAAAATTGGGTGACCTTTAAGCTTCGCCTTTAAGAGTTGAACGCGATAGCGATATCCACACCCACGCATGCACGCACACTATCGTCACCTTCCGAATTGCTAGCCTGCCTTCGCTTCTCAGTGGAGACCTAAACTGGGCCACAAGGAAAGCCAAAGTGCAAACGCCCTCTGGCTCCTTTCATTATTTGCATCTGCCTCGAATTTTCGCTCACGGCCTAGGCTGCTTTTTCGCTCACAACCAAAGACGCCAACGTTGACACAGGAATTTCTGCGAAACGAGCTCTTTAACGCTGTTGCGTAAAAAAAAAATCACTAGATAAACACAGGAAAACTGCAGCTTTCGCACTGGTTGGAACTGGGGTAATTTTTTTTTCTGGCCCTTTCCTGTATACAGCACAAGCAGGGTGGCATCCCAAACAGCGTGTCAGCCTTCAACATGGCTGCCGCTTCGACAGCGACAACTCAGAGTGGCGGAGGAGCCGCCAAACTCGACACCATGCCGGGGACGTGGGACACCCTGTTCCCAGGCAGCACGTGGGTGCCGCTCGTCCCCTCGACGGGCGGCAGCGGAGCGGGGATGCCAGCATCTGGGCTGACGCGGAATGCATCCACACCGAATCTCGAGGCGCTCGGGCGCAAGGCCGACCCGTTTGCGGACCTAGGTTTGTGTTATGCACCTCATTTACTTTGATTCATGCCCTCAAGGCCCGAGGGCAATACAAAAAGGGAGTGGTAAAAATTAATACATGCAAAATTGCTCATATACAGTATGACTAATGATTCTTAGAAATACGAGATGTCTTGAATAAAAGCGATTGATCTGGTGACGTGCTCTTATTTCTCAGATGTCCGTTGTATAGAAGAACATAATGAAGCTTCAGTGTTGCATATTTTGATGCCTGTGTTAATACAATGGTCAAGACATATAAGCAGTTTTCCATGGAAAATAATTAGTCAGAGGGGTTTGTGACAATAATATCCCAACCAACTGCAATTCTTTTGGTATTAAAAAGTTTAGTTTTTAGCACTTACTCTCAGTTACGACTACAGTCGATGTCCGATTTCCCGGACGCCCGAAATTCCGGACATGCCTGATTTCCCGGACTCATCTGTGGCACCGTCAAGTTCCCCGTAGAGTTAATGTATTAAAAAGTCAGAAATTCCGGACGCTTATAGCCTTCGCCATCCGATTTCCCGGACTTTTTACTGTTAACCGCCGACCCAAAGTCACCACCGACGTAGCCATTTTGGTTGTTTTCATTTTCATATCCTTGAACCCACCATACTCGCATCAGCAGCAACGCCGCACCGCGCCGCGGCTGCCGTAACCTCGAAACCGCACGTGTCAATCCGTTGCCAGCCGTAGCTTAGCCAAGCCAAACCTCACTGTGTTCGTTCACGTGTTGTTTTGTCAGCTGTGCCAGCTCTGCGGTCGTGTCTGCGGTTGATCGTTTGCTGCTGCGCGCTACCTTCAGCGATCATGTTTCCCGACCTTCAGCATCCACCGAGTTCCTAGCTGTTTCGTGCTGCGCTTTTCGTCGAGCGGATTCGCCGTTTACAGCAATGGCACCGACTGCTCCTTCATCTTCATCCGCGCCTTCGAAGCGCACAAAGCCACCTCGTAGGCTCACGATGACGAACTGCCATCCGCGGACGTTGCCTTCGATGATCTGCGCGCTGGCGGCGTGTTGATTCCAGCCGAGATAACCCTTGAGGGCTTCGCCGACGCTGACAAAGACCTCTCGAGCTATGTGCGGAGTTGACCGATGACGAAATCATTCATCAAGTTACGGAGGATTCCGATGACTCCGACACCGAGAACGAAGAGCCAGCTCCTACACAGCCAACGAACACGGAGTTGACGCGAGCACTGATGACACTGTCATTGGTGTACAGCGGCAACATGACGTTGACTGAAATTGAGGCAGACATAATCGCGGGCAAGCAGACCGTGCAAAAGAAAATAAGCGACTTCTTTGCGCCCAAGTGCTGACCTATGAGGTAGTGCCGGCCACGTCGTATTTTTTTTTTTATAAACGGCTCTTTTCAGAGCCACCTAAACAATGCATTGGCTGAATTGCTATGGGAATCTTGTACTCCGGCTGTGACCCTCTCCGTCAGCGAAAAATACCTACCAAAATGTGCGTTTTCACGTGCATTCGTTTTTCCGGACTGCCCGATTTTCCGGACGTTTTCGCGGTCCCTTGAGGGTCCGGGAAATCGGACGTCGACTGTAATTACCTTCAGTTATCTTGATAGCCAACACTAACCAAAACTGTGCTGGTAATTACGCAACTATAATACGGTATGCAACACACAAGAAAGTCGGCTTGAGGGTAAAGTAAG
>NC_051184.2:29641745-29671671 GCF_013339695.2 Rhipicephalus sanguineus | reverse complement strand
GCTACGTAAACAAGGGAGGAGCCAGCCTGGGGTGTTATAACGGTGGTGCCACTCAGACAAGACGCCACCTGAGCCCTGGGTTAATGGCTCATCCAGTTCACTCGTCGCTGAACTCTTAATTTTACATTTTCACTCTGTAAATAACCTTATAAAAGTACCATTAAAACTGTTTGTTTTCGTTTTTCCTACACTCTTAAAAAAAGGGTGTCTGTACTGACTACCTTTGGGTGGTAATCGCCTCGCTACACATATGATGACCTTTTGGGGTGTCAAACGACTCCCATCGTTCTTCAGACCAACGACTCCCTTCTTCACAATTTGGGGTGTCAAACGACTCCCTTCGTTCTTCAGACCAACGACTCCCTTCTTCACAATTTGGGGTGTCAAACGACTCCCTTCGTTCTTCAGACCAACGACTCCCTTCTTCGCAAGCAGAGAGAGTATGTATTACTCCCAACGCAGGAGTCTACGCGGACTACCTTTATTCCCGCTAGTACCTATAGGTAGTCAGGGTGACCCCTTTGCCATGGTAACGCTGACCCCCACTGGAGCGTTCCCTTGACTCCGTTGTCCTTAAGGACAGTGGTGTACATGACTCCCCTGGCAAGAGTCAGTGTGACCACTTCGTGGTACTCAATGAGACACTCTGCAACAAATAATGCGTTTATTTTTCTTCTTGGTCGATATTGATGAAACTTGCTGAGTTTAGGTTTACTTATATGGCGATTTCAAATATGCAATTATCTGGAAGAAAACGCAGTTTTGACACAAAAATTCATGTGTCTTGATGAGCAAGCCTTTCCAAACTTGGAGTTACAAAGTAAATCGACATATCGCTATAGTTAGGGGATAAAAACTGTATGCGATAGTTTTAAAGGAGTTTACTGCGCTGTTCTGGCATAATGTTCATGAACCCACTAGCCCACATACGAACTCGCGTTTTAAACCCACTTGAGTTAAAAGTTACGTAATATTGAACTCTCGTGAGCGAATCACCAGCTAGACATACACTACTGCTCAATGTTCAGCATACTATGACTATTGTTAAGTGGGTTTAGGACATGCATTCTGGTTATGTTGCATACAGTTCCATTTCATTATTATTGTGATATGCTTACTTTGTAACTCGTGCAGGCCTAACATGGCACATGAAATGTTTGATATACTTAATTAACACGACATATAATAGTAAAAAATATTTGCATTTTCAAAATCAGCGTACAAATACACATAAACTAAACAAGTTTTTATAGAGGTTGATCAAGAATTTCAAAAGAACTTCAAATCAGAGCGAACACCATTAGGGTTTTTATCTGACAATCGACCGAAAGTTGGTGCCGCTACCTCTTGTTACTCAACAAGGCACTTCCACCGGGTTTACTCAAACAGGAACACTGTGGTGGATGCATGACAGCCGCAACAAGTTTTTGTAGCAACTTTACAGTGCTGCACTCGATTCCTCTGGGGGAAATAAAATACTACTCGAAGTTTATATAGATGAGTCTCAGAACAATTTCCGCTCGCGTAAAAACAAAAAATGTTGATTCTAGAAGAAAGTAAGCCATGCAACACGGAAACAGAAGAGATGCGGACAGCTCAAACGCTAGCGTTTGGTTTGTCTGTGTCTTTTCTCTTTCACGTCTGCATGCCTTCATCCTATAAACAAACTGAAATTTCTGCGATTCGTAAAATTATTCTCTAAATCGGTTTTAAACACTTCATGCCATTTCATACATGTTCACATTGTAATGACAACCGACTGTTTTATCAGTAAGCACCTAAACTATAGGCACAACATCCTGCGAATAATGCGTAGTCCTTAGCCACGTCACTACCATTGTTAAGCATTTTTATATATATATATATATATATATATATATATATATATATATATATATATATATATATATATATATATATATATGTGTGTGTGTGTGTGTGTGTGTGTGTGTGTGTGTGTGTGTGTGTGTGTGTTTGACATTTTTGAGCGCGCAAAAGAACAGGGACGAAAAACGACGCGGACACAGCGCTGACTTCCAACATATGCTTTATTTTCTACAGTGGTACATATATATATATACGACAACAAAAAGCAACGCACGCAGGCGCATTGTACAGGAAGGCTTCATGTAAAACCACAAATAAGTATGCATGATAAGCAATCAAACAACCTGATACCGGATTTTTTTCTTCTTTAAGAGATAAAGCGGTCATTCCTGACTACCACTATCGTATAGTCACCCTGTGGGCCTTGCTTAGAAAGTCTAGTTCTTTTTTGGATAGGTCAATTGAAGGTGCACTAATGCACATGTCTCCCAAACTTGCAATCTTCGCCGCTTCAATTATCTCACGTGTTGTTTGTGCCTGGCTCCTTCCTGTCGCAGTGCACTGCGAATACATGGGATCGCACCCACACTTCCTGCAGTAGAAAGCCAAATGTCCCACACTTCCAGTTCGCACGTTACTTGCGTGCTCACGCAGCCTGTCATTGGCACACCGTCCCGTCTGCCCTACGTATTTCTTGCCACAGGACAGCGGTAACTCATAAATGATGTTGTTCTCACATTTAACAAAGCTTTCTTTGTGCTTTTTTTGGCACCTGGGTTTTTCAGAACCACTGTAGGAGGCCTTGCACAGATTATAAAGCTTGTTTGGTGCTGAAAGGACGACTCTTACGTTGGCGTTGTTTCCTATCTTTTTCAGCCTATGTGAGCATCGTGAAGGTACGGTATGACGGCGCATTTCTGCTTGACAGGCTCCGTTTCTGGTGAAGCCTGCTCCTCACCCTCGCGAGCATGTTTGACAGTCTTGAGAAGACCCTCCACCACAGATGTGACGACATACTGAGGAAACCCCGCCTTTTTCAGGCGGTCAGCTTGCGCCTGGAAACTACACGAACACTTGTGAGGACATGAGCGGCGAAGCGCATTCATTAGGGTTAATTTTGCAATACCCCTTTTAACTAGCTTGGAGTGGCCCGAAGAAAACAGCAGAAGCGGCTTATTGGCCCTAGGCTCGTACGACCAGCAGACCTGGTCTCGCTCGAAGAACATTCGTATGTCAAGAAAACGCAAGGCGTACAGGCACAAATGTAAAGAAGGTGTTTAGATATGTAGACGACTACGTTGTCTTTCTAGAATCAAGTCCAGGCGAATTGGCAATGATTCTTCAAACGTACTTGATCTGTTCATGCGTTTCCTGCAACCGCTCGCAGTCACGCATGAAATGCCCCAGAACAACGCCTTGCGTTTTCTTGACATACGAATGTTCTTCGAGCGAGACCAGGTCTGCTGGTCGTACGAGCCTAGGGCCAATAAGCCGCTTCTGCTGTTTTCTTCGGGCCACTCCAAGCTAGTTAAAAGGGGTATTGCAAAATTAACCCTAATGAATGCGCTTCGCCGCTCATGTCCTCACAAGTGTTCGTGTAGTTTCCAGGCGCAAGCTGACCGCCTGAAAAAGGCGGGGTTTCCTCAGTATGTCGTCACATCTGTGGTGGAGGGTCTTCTCAAGACTGTCAAACATGCTCGCGAGGGTGAGGAGCAGGCTTCACCAGAAACGGAGCCTGTCAAGCAGAAATGCGCCGTCATACCGTACCTTCACGATGCCTCACATAGGCTGAAAAAGATAGGAAACAACGCCAACGTAAGAGTCGTCCTTTCAGCACCAAACAAGCTTTATAATCTGTGCAAGGCCTCCTACAGTGGTTCTGAAAAACCCAGGTGCCAAAAAAAGCACAAGAAAGCTTTGTTAAATGTGAGAACAACATCGTTTATGAGTTACCGCTGTCCTGTGGCAAGAAATACATAGGGCAGACGGGACGGTGTGCCAATGACAGGCTGCGAGAGCACGCAAATAACGTGCGAACTGGAAGTGTGGGACATTTGGCTTTCCACTGCAGGAAGTGTGGGTGCGATCCCATGTATTCGCAGTGCACTGCGACAGGAAGGAGCCAGGCACAAACAACACGTGAGATAATTGAAGCGGCGAAGATTGCAAGTTTGGGAGACATGTGCATTAGTGCACCTTCAATTGACCTATCCAAAAAAGAACTAGACTTTCTAAGCAAGGCCCACAGGGCGACTAGACGATAGTGGTAGTCAGGAATGACCGCTTGATCTCTTGAAGAAAAAAATCCGGTATCAGGTTGTTTGATTGCTTATCATGCATACTTATTTGTGGTTTTACATGAAGCCTTCCTGTACAATGCGCCTGCGTGCGTTGCTTTTTGTTGTCTATATATATATGTACCACTGTAGAAAATAAGGCATATGTTGGAAGTCAGCGCTGTGTCCGCGTCGTTTTTCGTCCCTGTTCTTTTGCGCGCTCAAAAATGTCAAACATGAATTACCAACTTGCCCATGCCTACGCTCTCTCAATATATATATATATGTGTGTGTGTGTATGTGTGTGTACGTGTGTGTGTGTCATTCCATGCCAAGTGTCCCAGACGTGGCGCTCGCACACCACAGATTTTGCTGATAAAATTTGTGCCTTTTTCCTGTGCCACATGGAGTATTGTGGCAAAACACTTTTGCTCGAAAAAAATTTTGACAATCATGGCACCCCCTCGAAATTCGCTTCTATTTATTAAACTGTACCTAATAGAAAAATGTGTATAAAATCTATTTTTGTGTGTTGAGCTACGAAACCGCGCTTGCGCTATCGCAGAGGTTCTGTTTAGTTGTCCCATTCATTATTTCCGATTTTTTTTGTGTTTCACTACCAGCTATGTAGCTTCAAAAACTACAAAAATCTTCAATGTTCGTGAATTTTTCTTGAGCTATTTGCAACTCACCCTAACCAATATTAATCATAGCCTGATTTCCAGGAAAGTGTATTTTAGTACAGCAATGTTTAGGGGTAAAATAGACTTCAAATCTTTCCGAAAAATTGTGATATTTGAGAAAATGTACGATTTGTCACATGTTTGACGGTATTTTTCATACTGATGCGGTCAAAGTAAAAATCCTCGTCATGTGGCGTTTGATAGAAGACTTCATCGTTAAGTAACGAAGAAAGTCTAATCAAATCATTTTTTTGTTTTAAGGAAGAAAATAATTTTTGAATTTGGCCCTCCGATCGCGCAGTGCATTTCATTTTGCTGCCACTTCGCCGCAAAGCACGTCGTCGCCCTTACAGCTGACACTCGTCACAGGCAGCGGCCAGATGCGAGATGTATGTCAGCGGCTCGTGAGTGGTCGAAAGTCTTGTCGCGCTGTCAGGGCGACGAGTAATGAATTTGCGTTAGACTGAGCATTTGCTAGGCGGGCCCATGCCGTGTCTGGGACACGGCATGGAATGACCCTTAAATATAAGAGCTACAGAAAGATCACGGAGGTCCTGATACTGTAGGAAGGCATTTGACACACGACGTACGTTTTAGCACGATGCTAATGCTAAAACGTACGTCGTGTGTCAAGTACCTTATATATATAAGGTATGATATATATAAATACATATATTTAGTGGTGGTATGGAGAGTTCTGTACAGAACTGAAATACAGAAAGACACATTACTGTCAGAATGAGTGAGATATGAAAAGCAATAGTTTCGCTAACATCGTTCATTACTGTCAAATGCGGCAATATACTAGACCTTTCATAAACATTAGCATAGCCAGCAGTCAGTTTTTATGAATAGGAATCAATGGCCAGCCATCAAGCACTTCTTTGCGACATCCATTACATATTTTATGTGGCATACAGCGCAAAACATGCAACATGTGTAGTTCTCATGTAGTACAGGATTCTCATGTAGTCATCTGAGATACAGGACCCCAATAGGTGAGACAGCTTGCGTGCATGAGCTTGGCAGTGTCGTGTTCCCCGACCATGTCAGGGTCAGGTGGCATTCTGGCGAAAAGGACAGCAGGTTGCACTGATTCGAGACCACTCACGGCCAGACCTTAAGCGTGGCTATTCCGAATTCTTGGACACGTCTTGACTACCTCGAGACACGAAGTTTCCAAGGAGGCTTCCTGGTCAAATGCAGCTGTAGAGCTTCAATGTGCAGTCTTGAAGCAACCTGAAATAGTCAAGTGCACAAAAATAAACACATGATGACAGACAGATCGATCACCTTTTAATCTGACAAGGGCAGCGCTCACACACCAGATTCCATGAAGTGTCATGGCAATGAACAAAACCAGGGATACTCATTAACTTTGCTGTACTTTGAGGGTCTGTTACTCCCTTAGCCAGCTGCAACTGTTTCCGCTGCATGACCTCCGTACAATTAGAAGGATGTTTTTTTAGAGAACGCATATTTCTTATCAAAATTGTATAATAGTCACGCTCAAGATGTTTTCGCGCACACACTCTATGTCAAGAAGGAAATAGTTTGCTGCAACTAAAATGGCAATGAAGAGATTAATTAACAAAAACTCATTAATTAACTTTTAATTCCTGACCTGGAGGTAGTTGTTTATATTAGAAAGTTGTATCGCGTGCCAATTTATGGCATACACATTTTTTTTTAATCGCGAAAGTTACACGTAATTCGTGATATTCATCCTTGAATTTCAAGGACGAAATCGAAACTGATAGCGCCTGACGTGCAGGAAACGTCGCTTCTCTGTTACGTAAGCTCGGAGCTACACGTGAAAAGAAGGTGATGATAGTTTAATGAAGGTGGGCCGAAGCAGAATGTGATCAGGAAAATCTGCAAGCATTCAGAAATACACAAGTAAACAGCTTATTATTTGGGCACGATGTGTGGTACTTATCTGTAAACATAGAAAGAAAAGGTTGATATTACTGCCGTTTCGGATGCGCGCATCTCGAAAGAAACAGATGAGCACCAAACGCCACATGCAAAGGTAAGGCGATCCGCTGACGCAAGTTAGATGACTTGCCAGTTTTCACGAAAAGGTACGACCACGACGTGCCTTCATTCAAATTTCGTCACTCCCTTGTCGCGGGCAGCTCCGGTCTGACGTAACAGAAAAACCGCGTTTTCTGTGTGCCGGACACGATCAGTTTTGATTTAGCCCTTAAAATTTCACAATAAATATCTCGAGTTATGTAAAACTTTCATGATTTCTGAAAAATGGGTATACCATAAAGTGGCACGCACTACAAATTTCTAATATAAACAACTGCCCTCAAGTCAATAAATAAAAATTAGTTAACGGGTTTTTGTTAATTAGTCCTGTCAACGCATTTTTTGTTGCGGCAGAATATTTCCGCCTCGAACTAGAGTACTACTGGAGCGTGACTGTCATAGAATTTTTTATAAAAGATATGTACTGTCTGAAAAAAAATCACCCTGTATAGCATGGCAGCAGTATTTTAATAATAATAATAATTGTTGGGGTTTGACGTCCCAAAACCACGATAAGATTATGAGAGAAGCCGTAGTGGAGGGCTTCGGAAGTTTCGACCACCTGGAGTTCTTTAACGTGCACCTAAATCTAAGCACACGGGTCTAAACCATTTTCGCCTCCATCGAAAATGCGGCCGCGGCGGCCAGGATTCGATCCCGCAACCTGCGGGTCAGCAGTAGAGCACCATAACCACTAGACTAGCAGTATTTTAACGAAGACCTGTAGGTCGCGGGATCGAGTCCCGGCCTCGGCGGCTGCATTTTCGTTGGAGGCGAAAATGTTTGAGGCCCGTGTACTTAGAGTTAGCTGCACGTTAAAGAACCCCAGGTAGTCGAAATTTCCAGAGCCCTCTACTACGGCGTCTCTCAATCATATCGTGGTTTTGGGATGTTAAACGCCAAATGTTATTATTAGTTTAACGAAGAAAACGGCAAAATGTGTATACAGCTACAAGAAATATGGCGAATGTACGACAAGACTAGGCTTGCCTTCACTGCCTTCTTTCTGTCGCATCATTGTAAGCGTGCCCTTCTAGTGCCTGGCTTCAGAACAGCTGCACGAAGGTGCAGCTATTCTAAAGGCCTAATGTGCCATTTTTTCTTCAGATCTATATCAACAGGCAAAGGTCTCGTTTTTCCGTTTGCCTGGAAGGACAACCCACCAGCCAGCGTTGACCAGTATAGAGGGTTGGGAGCAAACTCGGGCAAACTGTGCAGCACAAACATCACCTCAAACCTCAAACAATTGAGGTGATGAGAAGCGGTCAAACAAAAAGGAACAGTGCTGAAGTGACTTATATACATATTAAAAACAACAGCTGATTATGGCACGAAATTGGGACAATTAAGGTGCATTGTAAAAGAATGTCAAATGAGGTACCCTGCTGTAAAAAGTGCTAAATATTCATTGCAGACTATGGCGAATAGAATTCAAATAGGATACAGCGAGTGTTTCGAGGTATAATGACGAAGTAATAATTGCTAGAGATTTATGAGCGAAAAGCACAATGCTATTAAGCGGTGCTACATAGTGGGAGATCACGGATTAATTTCAACTACCTGGAGTTCTTCAACGTGCACAAATCAGAGGGCATGGGAATTTCTGTATCTCGCCCCCTTCTAAATGCAGCTGCCGGGGTCAGGAATAGAACCCGCGTCCTTGGGCTTCGCAGCGTAACGCTTCCAAGTCCATTTTAAACGATTTTTGTCCACTGCCCACAACATCACTGTAGACTGTATCTTTGTGTTGAAAATAATACCGAACTGAACCACGGCTGGTATAACAAAGGCATCCAATATACACGCAACACAGCGTTTGAGCAGTATGTTTGCTGCCATTATTACTAGCTGGTGTTGTGTTTACTATTAGGTACTGGCACCACACCACATTAGACAAAGCAAGTATCACAGGAGGATGAGGTTATGCTCGTATGCAGTTTGTGGACAAAAAAAAAAAAAAAAACTACAACTTCGAAGTGAACTCACATTTACCTTTGTTGCATGATAATTTTTAGCATCATAAGATCAAGTCACCACTGTTTCAATTAAATGAAACCGTGCTACAAAAGCTATTGCATCAAAGTTTTATAGCAGTTACGCACGCACGCACGCACGGACGCGCGCGCACACACACACACACACACACACACACACACACACACACACACACACACACACACACACACACACACACACACACACACACACACACACACACAAACAAACAAGCAAACACGGCGAGAAGTTCGAATATGCAGCGAATAAATACGTATTAAACGTGTTTCAACGTCTGGGTAGCAAAGGAAAGAAACACTAAATTCTAGAGCTTCACGAGCCAAAATCATGATCTGGATATCAGGCATGTTCGGGCCGGGTGCATTAGATTGATTTTGATCAGCTGATCTTACTTACCCTTCAAATATATATCGGTGCAACGTTGCTCTACGTGTCACCACACTCGACTTGCAACCGAGATTTCAACTCGCAATTGCATGTTTTTCTGGCATGTATGGAATAAGGAAACACGATATTGGCGCGCACCACTCCGTTTTACCTGCTACTGGATAGTCCAGTGCGGTTTTCGTCGTTGCCAAGCCATTGAAACACGATAGCAAAATCCGTGCAACTGGAACATCAAAAAGACAAGTGGCAAAGCTACGTGTGAAGCGAATAAAAGAGTTGTAGGCAGAAGCCGGCAGAACTCACCTGAAGTCTATAACGACCGTAGGAGCGTCGCCCACAGGCTTCGTCTGTCGGTGCCACTGGGATCTATCATGCGCTGCCATCTTGCTCAGTCAAGTTCACGACGAAACGAAGCTTACTGCAGGGACTTCTCCGTCCGGAGGCTGCTTTTCCCAAACACTGAGTGACACTGCTTCAGCCAGTCACGGCAAGCGTGAGCCGACGACACGATACTACGCCACGAATGCATAGCACGGAAGGAAAGTCACGCAAAACGATCAGCCAGACACGGCAAGAGCGAGCCGACGATACGATACTACGCCATGAATGCATAGCACGAAGAAAGTCACGCAAAACAATCACTTGCAATCACGCCTGACGACACAGATTATTCTGGCGGACTAAAGAACGACCACAACGAGACGGATCACGAACAATGCCGTCTAACGACGCCAGGCCAGGCCAAAATGGCTGTCTCGTATTGATGGCTTCGGCTTTGGATTAAAGTCGCCTCCACGAACTGCCTACATGGTTTCGGTTTTGTTTTGGTGCTATAGAACACACATCCATGCATAGTTAAAGCTCTATTGAATAATATCAGGGTGGAGGAGGCGAAGCGTGCCCTGTGTGTGTCTGTAAGGGCTGTACGGTGGGAGGGGGCGCAGGTGAACGTGCATCCCCTGCTCTAGGGGCTAGGGAGAGTGCGGTGAGGCCGTGTGTGCGTGCCTAGCTGTGCTCAACGTTTGCTGAGCGATTTGGTGGCCCGCGCGGATTATCGTGAAGATTTAGTTTAGCTGTGGCGGGCAGAAATGATGACCACGCGCGCTATAATTCTGGTAGTATTGTCGCTCTTTAGGAGACGCGGTAAAGCGTCGCCTTGATAACCGGTCTGCGCGGTTATCATGCCAGCTTTGCGGCACATGTTTTTACGGCCGTCGAGTTAGATGTGTTCCCGATCGCCAGTGCGTTCAACACCATGCACGTCCATTTCACTAATAAATGTATGTTTTCTGCCATACATGCTGTCGTAGGAATCTACAAACCTCGCTTGCAAACGTGCGAAGATTCGCAAATTTGTCAGCGCTGCCATTGTTAAACGTTGTCATAACTCTCAATGTTTCGCTTGGGGGCAAGATTTTTTAAGAACCCTGTTTACTTGTAGACGTTTTCGAAGCGCCGTTTCAGCAATATCGTAACTGAAGCCATAACACAATACGTGCGTAATTCCACATTTTACGAATCCATGTTATATATTCTCAACCAAAATTTTTCGGTATACCACAAGCCAAAGCAGCGAACTGTATCTTGGTCGCAGCCAGTGAAGCTTTCTTTTTAAAAAAAACCCACCCTGTATATGCAGAACCATCACTGACTCCCTTGGAGCAAGGGAGTCATCTATTTCATTCAGGAGCGTCGACCAGAGCATTGTGACTCCCCTTAGAAAAAAAGGTGGTCATCGGCTGCCACAAAGAGAGTCAAGCAGACGTGACTCCCTTTTGACTCTCTTTTTTTTAAGAGTGTATACTTCCGAACATCAGTTTTCCTCAACCCGAAGGCTCAACCACGCTACCAAATGGAGTCCGGGTCCAACGTAACCCTGACGCCACAAAAACCTGCGCCTAAATATAGGCACGCGGGCGTTCTTCGCATTTCTCCCGGTTCAAAATGTGGCTTCCATGTCCGGGAATCGAACCCGCGCCCTCGAGCTTGGCAGCGCGACACGGCGGGTCTTTTAAAATTTTAAAATCGGGAATGATGCGGCAGGAGCGTGACATTCCCTTCTGCCGCGAAATGTCATTTTTTGTTTTTTAAATCTAAATGATCAGGGCTTAAATGTTTTCCTCCCCCGAGACAAGATTCACCGCTGCCTTCCGCGTCGCTTAATTAAGAAATATGGGCTCGGTTCTGAAACAACTTTCCTTTATCGACTGCAGCTTTAGAACGGCTGTTCCTTTCCTTTTTTTTTGTTTCACAGAGTAGCTGTTTAAGCTCGGAGTAAGGCCGGTGTCGTAGAGAGAAAGCTCGGTGGGTATATGCCACAGAAAGCGGGCATATGCCAAGCAGCTCCTAGCTTAACATAGCCAAGGATAGTATAGTATAGCAAGGGGGTGGGAAACGGGAGTGAGCGTGAGGAGGAGTTACTTGAGGGCTAGGAGGAGAGAAGGCAATACAGGAAGAGAGAAAGAACGACAGGAATATGAGAAAAGTAGAAGATGTAGAAAAAGGCAATGTAATAAAGAAACGCGTAACAAACGAAAGAGATGAAGAAGAAGATGAAGAAATAACTCAACCTGCACTCGCCGTGGTGGCGCTTGGTTGCCAGCACCGCTGTTTGCTAAGATTTGACAGGCGTGCAACTGGCTTTAATTTAGTGATGACTTAGTGATGGCATTGTCCACGCGTTTTACGAAGTAATAAGTGGCGAGGAGGCGATGGCGCCTGTAGGAAGGGTAGTGAAGGAGCCTTTGAACTCGGAGTGGTTTAGGGGCCCTTTAAAGGGCCAGTGCGAAGTGCGCTTAGTTTGATGAATTCTCGTTCTCGCGTAAGTTTTGAAGAAAAGCAAAGAGAAACTTGTGATGCATAATGGGACGTGAAAGAGCAGCACCAGATGAGTGAAGGCTCAAGGCTGCAGCTTAATCGGCTGTTTCTTGAGGGTTCCTTGCAGCCAACGTAAAGTTTATTTATGCAGAAAGTTCACTGGCACCTGCCTTACGTTGGACGTGTCTTAGAGTTGGCTGTTCTACAAAAGCCCATATGATCCCTTATTCATTTACCTAAGACGACTCCAAGGCGCAAAAGCCCTCTTCTTCTTTTTCTTCTCAGTTGATGTATTGAGGGCACCTCGATGCCAGCGTTACTCGTATCGACACGCCCTAGATGTATTGATTCCTCACTGCCCTCTTCCGAAAGCTTTCTGCACCTAACGGGGCTTTGCACTGCCTCCAGGATCGGGGGCATTGCAAGCTTTCTACACCTCAACTGGTTTTGCACTGCCTCCGTGATCGGCCCACCTCTGACCAAGCGACGATGTCACGTGGTGACGTCAATGACGTCACAGATTTTGGCGTCACGATGGCGTCATCACGTGATGATAATTTTTTTCATCACTTGTGTTGACGCCGACTCTTCGGAACGCCAGCGGTCAATTTTCGGGTTCGATCAGGCGTATACGGCTTTCGCCTTAAAACATACGCAACCAACTCGCCAGTATTTAATTTCACTCGCACGTTATATGAGTAACCAAGGCAGGCGAAGTTTTGGAGCGAAAGGTATACTACGCCACGTCTCCCAAGGTCATTTAATCGCGTCGCAACGACCGTAAGCCGTCAGAGCCCTTTATAGATTAGCACGTTATAGACAAGCTTACCAAGTGCGCAAGGGTGCCAAGATCGAAGCGACTGCAGCCGCCACCGTCGTTAAGTAACGCGAACAAAAAGGAGAAGAACAAGCCTAACTTTAATAAATCCACGTGTCCGTACTCTTTGCAAAACCAAGTCAAACACACTTTTCGCTCGTGATAACTAGGTTTACAAGAGTTAGACCACAGCAATTTTTTGTGTACGGGCCCGACAGACTCCCGACGCCTCCCTGGGGAGTAATAACGTCAAGTGAACCTCTACAGTAGGAAAACGTGAATCGGGTGTGCCATTAATCCATACTGTGATTACCGTGGCAGCATAGAGACAGTAGAGCCCATATTGCTTGAATGCCCCGCGTACTGCGACGAGAGACATTTGTTTGAGCGAAGAATGGACATGGTTTGCCACGATCCGTTAACGTTGCGCGGCATATTAGGTCCGGCCCCCGGCTCTTCAAAACAGCGACGGGTTTTACAGATACTATTCAATTACCTGTCTGAAATTGGACTCATCGGAAAGCTTTAATGGTCGACTATTTCATATCGAAAGCACAAAGTTACTTCACATCCTAGTTGTAAATATTATTATCAGGTTCACATGGGCATTTCATATTTGTTTATATTCTTCTTTCTTCTTATTCTTTTTTTGCTGTTCCGGAATCTTTTAATCCTATACCCCTTCCCTACATATAGTAGCATGCCAGCGGTGATATGCTCTCCGGCAAAAATCTGTTTTTCCAATAAAGGGCATCTCTCTGTCGAAAGCATTAGGCGACATGCTGTATATAACGAGAGGGATTACAGCAGCCACAACTCCATTTGAGCGCGGCGATATGGGAAGCATTGTCACTCGCTTAGCAGTAGGGTTCTACCAGCATCCTGTACGGCCATTCGCGTTTGCGAAATGTCATGTGTCACGATCACGACAGATGAGGCCGAGGAAAATGGTGAGCTAATACGTTAAAAGCGAGGGCGTGCCCCCCTCTTTCAAAAGTAATGACGTCATTAAGTACGTCCGCATGCAATAGCGAGCGTACCGACGTTAAAAGCATTCGAAGTAACCCTCTGATAAAGATATCGTTTTTCGCAACGTCACGATTTCGAAACACCCCGAGCCCCACCCGCTCTCCACTGCTCCTGAGTGGGGACACTAAACGTGGTCTCGTTATGTGACATAATTATTTGTATTTTTCTACACTTTCTTCTGCAGTGCTTTGGTGTTTTAATTCGTTTATTGTACCTTGTGTGTTCCACGAACTTCTCTTATGTCGTGGTGTTAGCTTGAGAACGTTGTTTGGCGGGCAATTTTGAACCTTGTGTGTTGTAACTTGTATGTGATCACTGATGACCGAATCGCAGGTTACTGAAGTACTTCATTAACTCCTATCCCTAGCTGTTCCCAATAGAGTGCCTTGAAAACCGCCTGTAAGTACGCGGTGAATAGCATCGGGTAGATTGTGGCTGCATGCCTGCTTTGCACCCTCCTTTATTTGAATTTTATCGCGTTTTTTATGGAGGACTTTGGTTGCTGTGGAGCCTCTGTAGATTTCTTCCAGTATTTTTGTATAATTCGTCGACGCCCTGATTCCGCAGTTCCTGCATCACTGCTGAGATTTCGACCGATTCAAATGATTTCTCGTAACCTATCGCGGGCGTTTTTTTCGAGAAGCCTTTGCTAAATCCTGCTTGGCCCTTTGGTTGGTTGAATTCTCAGGAGGCCCTGATTCTAAGTTTGCGGGTATAACGGGGTCGCAGCAAGCACAGAACTGGGTTAATTGGCAAAACATGGCAGAGGTCTTTGCCTTGTAGTGGGAGTAGTCAGGCTGATGACGAGGACGACGTTGTGTATTTCACCCACACAGAAATTGAGGCGTATATAGCCGGCGCCTTAATTGTGCTCCGGCGTCTCCTTGCACCATGCCACTTAAAAAAAAATAAGTAGGCATTTCCAATAAGGCGTATAGGTTATGGCCACCTAAGTATATCTGCGAAACGTTTGGCCTCAAACGCTTCCGTTGTCGCGACCGTCCGACCCAGTCAGGATTGAGGTGTATACCATACCTATTTGTGCGGTGTACGCCTTTTCACGGGAGGGAAGAAACACTTCCTTTCTGTATTGTCCGCCATAGAGGACCAGTGGTTACGGTGCTCGGCTGCTGACCCGAAGGTCGCGGGTTCGATCCCGGCTGCGGCGGTCGCATTTCGGTGGAGGCGAAATGGTAGAGGCCCGTGTACTGCGCGATATCAGCGCGCTTAGAGCAACAGGTGGTCGAAATTTCCGCAGCCCTCCACTACGGCGTCCCTCATAATCACATCGGGGTTTCGGGACGTAAAACCCGAGATAATATTGTATCCTTTCCGGACAGTGGAACAAGAGTACAAAGGCTGACGTCACTTCCTCGGCAGTGCGTTTTCCGGGGGCCCATGCCTGTTCACGTTTATCACAGCCGAGACGGGATAGTGGTGCGCCCAGAGGGCCCTTCGTGAGATGTATAGGCCCAGTAACTAAACCACGTATCTCGTTACTGTACTAACAGGTCGGCCGCTCAGCATCGTGCTAAGCATCAAGATAATGCTTAGCACCAAGATAATGTTTAGCACCAAGATAACCTCAATGCTTAGCACCAAGATAACTCCCCCGAATTTCGGGCCGCTATTTATACCGCGAAGTAGCATTGACGCTTCAAGAGAGCCCTCGTGTTTCTGACATGCGGTATGTGCGCTGTTATACGGGGAAAGTGTAACTTAACGGAGCCCTTGTAGACCTATTGTGTCAATGAACAAGCTATGTGCAAAAATAAAGCAAAAAAAGTTTGCGGCACTAACTAAACACGGACAGAGGGACACAATCCCAACATCACTTTTGCCCGTCTTGTTGATTGTGTTTCATGTGTCTGTGTTTAGTTTGCGCCAGAGAAGGTTTTCTTTAAGTATGAATCGTTACCAGCTACAGTTCCAATCAAGATTCTTGAACGCTACGCGCCAACGCTGTTGTGCAAGCAGCGGTGGAATATCTCTCCGTTGTCGCCGCGATCAGTTATATAGCTTGAGAGTGCTGGTGAAAAAACTTTATTGAGGCGAGCACCTGGGGACGTCGTGTCCGCAAGTGCTTGAAAAAAAAAAGTCTCTGTAATAACTTAGTTTGCACGTCAGCCCCACCCACCGAATTGCGAAAGTGCATTCATGTAGCGTATTTTTGATTATACCTGTACCGTTTTTTTTTATGTTAAGCTGTTACGCTGATATCACTGCGCAACATGCCTCGCATCTACGCGTAGACGCCCATAAAAGCGAAACTAACGCAGAAATTGCTATTTCCAAGTCCCACGGGTCCGGTCTAAATTATGAAAGAAACTTAGCTACGAAAAAAAAAAATAATAGCAAAGAACTGAAAGTGGAGCGCATGAAACTGTTGCGCAAGTTCGGTCCCCGCAGCAACGACGCGGGCGTGTTTCGACATGGCTTATCTCGCCTGCAACATGTACATTGACATTAGCTGCTGCTTCCTTCTTTTTCTCTCCTCCTCCTTTCCTTCTTTCATTCGAGCGCACACAAAGCTTTCAGGTATACAAGTTTCTCATGATTGTTGGAGTTTTACGTTCCAAAACCACACGACGATTTTGAGGGACTCCGCAGTGGAGGGCTCCGAAAATTTGGTGTTCTTTACCGTGCACGTAAATCTAAGCACGCGGGCCTCTATAGCATTTCGCCTCCATCGAAATGCGGCCGCTGCGGCCGGGATTCGATCCCTCAATCCTGCGTCCTTCGAGGCAGCAGTCGAGTACCGTAAACACTAGACCACTGCGCGGGTTACGAGTTTCTCAAGTGATGTCGAAAGTGAGTGCTTTAGTTCGTTCGTTGTATCTTTGAGAGCCTTAGCACTTCTAATAAGTGGCTTAGAATTCGCAATGCCCACGGTGGCGCGCCGTGCTTTTCAAGATGGCGCCAGGAGGAGGGTCAACCCGTTTGTTAGCATAGGAACAGATAGGACGCGCGGACGTACGGCCCGTGCCACTTTCACCGGTTGAAGTCACGAGCTGCGCTGAAATGGATATGAGACTAAAATACTTTCCCAAACCATGGAAAGTGCTAAGTACTCGCCACCTAATTATTTGCTGCGAAGTGAAATGTTATATTTCAGCTCCGGTTACCGTGCATAACGATGCTTTGCAAAATCCTGTGCGTGCTACATAAACCTATGAACTAGAATTGACGTATGAGCTGAACGGCACTCCGAGGTAGTACGTACCGAGCCTGCGTGACGGATTTGCCGCAGTAGTAGGCCGCCAGCGAGTAGCGCCATCGCTGCTGCGCGTGATGATGGCTTGCAAATATAAAAGTGTTCTGCGATAATACCCCTTCGTCATTACTTGCGCAGTCGGAAACGCGGAGTTACGTCTTCAACGGAACACAAGCATTTAACATGCCATTCAGTAGCGCTTGTGTCACAGCCATGCTGAGACTCTAGCCGTGTGTACTTCACTCGCATGTTGCAGGTTCGATCAGCACGATCGAAACATGAATATCGAAAAGAATGCACACGTGTGCTTTTCGCAACGTCGAAGAAGTTCGCCGAGAGGCGTGGATTGTGGCCGTGACTGCACGCTCCATCGCTCTAACCATTTCGCTTCGCTGGTCGAGCTCGAGCGTGTTGGCGGCATGCGGCGCTCCATAATATCCACAATAATTGTGATACATGCAATGCACAAGAGAAACTATGCTTTTATTTTGATCTCGCTCAAGGATACTATACATTAAATACAATCAAAGTGACTTACGAGTTACGAGCGTGAAAGAACATTAACGCACGAGGGGACGTGAAGTGCAACTCGCTCGTCGTGAATTAGCAGCTGGTGGTTAATCGTCGCTGTCACTCTCGGTGCTTTCACAGTCTTCTACGTCCAGTGAAAAATCCTCGTCGTCAAGATAATTTCTTTCAACATCACTGCTGAAAGCAATCTGAAGAATTTCCTCCGCCGAAAGACTTCGACCACTCCGCGTCACCACGTTTACAATTAGAGAGACGTCTGGGCGCGGAGAACGTTTCGCTCCCAGAGCGGTCAACAAGCAAATCGCTTGCAGTGTGCTGCCACCAGGGGCGTAGCCAAGGGGGGGGTTGGGGGGGTTCAAACCCCCCCCGAAATTTTTCAGTTTTGCTTGCGTCTATATACACGCACACATACAAACACACGCACGATCATCCATAAAGTATGGTTGAACCCCCCCCGAAAAAAATTTCTGGCTACGCCCCTGGCTGCCACCTATCAACAAACGTACAAAAACAAGCGGCGCAGCGGTGGCTATGAAACCCAACACACTGGCGAAGGACGGCGTGGATGGAAAGCGGTCACTCCACGAAAGGCGTCGAGCAGACGCGTCCTCGAATGATTGAAACGTCGCTCGCACGATTCGTAACAGCGCTTTGCTGACAAAGGAAAATCACAGCATATCCACGGAGTGAATGATGATGAGTGGGCGAAGCTGCGGAGGTTCATCGGTAAACCGTGAATCTTCCGTGAATTCTGCCCACTACATCATCACCGACGAGAGATCGGGCGCGTTTATACTAAAGGTTCGATGAGTTATGACGACTTGCAGCTCACTTTAATTTTACATGTACGCTGTGAATTTTCATTGTTTAGAAAACCATTGCTTTAGAAAACATCTGGCGTGTTTCGTTAAGCAGCTGGCTCTTTTCGTTTTGCTTTAGAAACATCTGGCGTTCTTTCGTTTTGCTTTTACAAAACATCTGGCGTCTTTCGTTGGTTTATTTCATCAATCAACGGCGTTTTGAACAAAATTTTTATTGTTTAATCACGCACAGGAGAAATCTCACCAGGCACTACCTTGGAGGTAAACAATGGCTGCTAATGGGAATGAGAGACAGAAGAAGTCGGCTTTTAGCTAACACTTACACTTCTGCTTCTACTAACGTTTCCTACTGGAACATGCCAGTGGCTGCTAATGGGGAATGAGAGACAGAATTCGGCTTTTAGTTAACGCGCACGCTGCGAATTTTTTATTGTTCAACAACGCACAGGAAAAATCTCCCACCGGCACCACCTTGGAGGTCAAAGCGTAAGACTGGTTACGCACTACGACTACTACGACTACGACTACGAGGGACGAACTGGTGCCGCCTTAAGGAGCTTCGCCCCTAAAATGTTTCACCATCTCCCACTAAAGGGAACCATGTGGGGATGCGAAGGAGCACATGGGTCGACTTAAAGTTCCGTTCATCACGGGCAGCTTGCCCGATGTGAACGCGTCCTTGCATGTGGAGCACACCATGAATTAACTGTAGTTGCTGTTGCTGTTACGCGTCCCGAACTCTTGTTGGAGCACGGCACGCGGATTCATCGCGCGTCTGCAGAATCTCGTTCCCCGACGCCATCACGTGATTGCTGAGAGAGTGTAAGGGGGGGAGGCCACAGCGTCTTACCCAGCATATTACACAGGCCCGAACGCGCTAGCGCGTGCCAGCACACGTGGTTTTGCCTGCGTCACGCCAAGCTAGGACGGCATACGGTATCCCGGGCCCCTAAAGTGCACGTATCATCATCAAGGCAGTCGAAGAACAAGACGAAGAAGACTTCTCCTTGGCGCGAGCGCGCGCTCAATATGTTACAGATGGCTATGGTTA
The DNA here is from genome assembly GCF_013339695.2 of Rhipicephalus sanguineus. Classification (NCBI taxonomy): domain Eukaryota; kingdom Metazoa; phylum Arthropoda; class Arachnida; order Ixodida; family Ixodidae; genus Rhipicephalus; species Rhipicephalus sanguineus. The sequence continues at coordinate 29,652,165 of NC_051184.2, read as the reverse complement.
AAGTCCCTGACGGACCTTAGCTATGGTAGGTTTTAGAAAGCGGACGGTCGCCAATGGAACTACGGACAAAGCCCAGCGCAAAAGCTGCGTCGCATCTAAAAAGATACATAAAATAGAGCTCAGAGAACATAGAGAAAAGCACGTTATACAGATTTCAGGTAACAAATTTTCATATAGAGACACATGTTCGTGGCGCTGGTTCTAGGTCGGGAACTTTAACTTCCTGCCCAATTTCAACAAAGCTCCCGACATCACTGCTCAGCCAAATATAATATTTTAACTAGGGACGGCGAATTTTATATCCTTGTGTGCGGAGTGCATGCATTAGCAGAGAAAAAATCACAGCATATCCACGGAGTGAATGATGATGAGTGAGCGAATCTGCGGAGGTTCATCGGTAAACCGTGAATCTTCCGTGAATTCTGCCCAGTACATCATCACCGACGTGAGATCGGGCGCGTTTATACTAAAGGTTCGATGAGTTATGACGACTTGCAGCGCACTTTAATTTTACATGTACGCTGTGAATTTTCATTGTTTAGAAAACCTTTGCTTAGAAAACATCTGGCGTCTTTCGTTAAGCAGCTGGCGTCTTTTCGTTTTGCTTTAGAAACATCTGGCGTTCTTTCGTTTTGCTTTTACAAAACATCTGGCGTCTTTTGTTGGTTTATTTCATCAATCAACGGCGTTTTGAACAAAATTTTTATTGTTTAATCACGCACAGGAGAAATCTCACCAGGCACTACCTTGGAGGTAAAGAATGGCTGCTAATGGGAATGAGAGACAGAAGAAGTCGGCTTTTAGCTAACGCTGCGAATTTTTTATTGTTCAACAACGCACAGGAAAAATCTCCCACCGGCACCACTTTGCAGGTCAAAGCGTAAGACTGGTTACATACTACGCTACGAGGGACGAACGGGTGCCGCTATAAGGAGCTTCGCCCCTAATAGAGGCCCTATTTTAATGTATCGCCAACCACATCGCGAGCCCGCGCGACCTCCCTCCCGCGTAGTGTTATGGGACTCATGCACTACAAGAAACACTGACCAATTATATATGCAAGTAAAACAGGGTGAGCTTCAACTGAATATGTCAGACGATAACATTTAACTTACCTAGGTGGCTACAGAAAGCCTCTCGAAGCTGATAGTATGTGTACACTGTGGGCTAGCATTGAAAGCGCGAGTTGCCACGTATTTTCACGAAAACTTCGCGTCTCGCAAGAACGAATCAGATTTCTCGTGTCACGGAGGGCCCGGTTTGTTCACTGACGCAGGGAACATGCAAAGTCGTAGTGTTCCTTTCTTGCCAACGCGTTAACACTGAGGCTGGCACAGCCGAACAAGGGAGCGACTGCATAGTGCCGCCATTTTGTCGTCTACTAACCCTCCTCGAGAGGACGCTCCTCGATTCCGCTAGGTGGCGCGACAGTCTATGGGCATTGCGAATAGAAAATTGAGCGAGTTGGTATTGATTCTTCTGTCCCTTGTCCCTTTTTGTGAGCGCTGCAGAGTCCTAATAAGTGGCGCTTAAAATAAACGAGGACGCACGCAAGTCGAAAAGCAAAATCTTCCTAAGTGTGTACTACCTTTACTTTTGTCAGCTGAATGTCGACGAAAAAAATAAAGAAAAAGAAACGTGCGAGTGTTTACGGCAGCCACACCTTTCAAGATATTGCAACGGCGTACCTTATTGTTCGTTGTGACTTCCTACGCGCGAGAGAAAAAAAGAAGTCTTACTATTACGTGCTGAATGCAGGAGAAACGCGTTACCGATACGACCGCTTACCCTAAATTACCTTGCTATCCAGCACTGCCGGTGAGGGCTAGTGAAAAATCGCTACGCAACTCAGTCGTTGGATTCTGATTGCATGAATACTATAACAGCGGATAGCGTACGACTGTGAAATTCCCAATTATTCGCCCTTCATTAGCAGCATTAGCCAGCACTATCCAAGACCTATAGCCATCATTAGCCAGCTGAAAGAAGGAATCCGGGCACCGACCAAAATAATTTTAAAAGCAAATGTATTAACGTTTCGGATCCCCTATTCGAACATGTTTCATCCCTACCAGACGGGCTTCCCTCATACTCTCCACTTCAATATTAGCCAGTGCTAATACTAAGCCAGGAGGGGGGGGGGGATTAGCCAGTGTTTGCGATTTCTTGGAAGTCACGTGACTGAGTGGGCTGCTCCGTTAGACTCATCATCATCATCATAAGCCTGTCTACGCCCACTGCAATGCAAAGGCCTCTCCCATGTTCCGCCAATCAACCCGGTCCTGTGCTTTCTGCTGCCACGTTATACCAACAAACTTCTTTATCTCATCTACCCACCTAATTTTCTGTCTCCCCCTCACGCGTTTTTGCCATCTCTTGGAAACCAGTCAGTTACCCTTAATGACCACCGGTTATCCGTTAGACTGCACTGCCTCAAAAGAAGGGGCGGGCGAGGATTCTGGACGGGCGGCAGCCCCCCGTGCCCCCAACTGAGACCGGCCCTGCAAAATAATGAGAACGGCGGGGCGTAGGTACCTTACTGGCCCGCGAGTGTTCCGGTGCCAACCAGTGACACTGGCGAAATAGCGATACTTATTCAACGGCAGGCAGAACCGTTCACCTTTCGTTCAAATTTTGGCGATGGTATGACGTCACGAGTGACGTTTATGCTCAGGTACACGTCACTCTCCCGCATTTTAAGGGGAGCGGAGGTTCTTTTATTGGTCTCTTTAGGATGTGGAAATACGTCTCGCATTGCTGCATGAAATCGGGATACCATATGCTGCGGTTCATTTTCGTAATGCAAAGCGGTCTTACGTAAAGGTTCTCTTAAAGGGCCCCTCACCAGGTGACATAACGAATTTTAGTTAGACATTGGAAGTTGTTGCGAGCCCAATAAGGAGGATTATGCCACAAGAATTTTTCTAATCGGTCCGATGGAAGCCGAGAAAAAAAATTGGCCGCGTATCTGCGTGCTTCGCTGCAAATGTCGTGTAAAGACGATAGAAGAGGCGCTGTGTGAGATATGGACGCCATCTGGCAATACGTCGCGAAACATGAGTGCTGTGTTGCGTGCTGGTAGTCCCGGCGCAGCAGCAGGCGAAGACCTTTGCAGAGAAACGTCCGCACTCAACGAGTACCCTCCACACACTCTTTTATTTACACGTCGCCTGGGTAAAACAGGAACGCCAGAGCGGCGCCCACAACCGGCAGCCTGAAGGCCTCCCACAACGCTGCTGTTTCATTTTTTAAATATTTTTTTTCTCCTTCTTGGCCTTCTCAAAACTAAAGTTTTTCAACACCAACCCATGACATTCGTACAGTGCAATACAGAACCGAAACCGAAACACAACAATGAGCTCGTGCGAAGGGCACGGAGGAAGGCAAATTTCAGCGCAGTCGCATTTTCAGCTTTGTTGAAACAGGGCTCACTAGACGACGACGAAGTAAAAGAAGGCACAGGACAGGCAGCGCCTGTCCTGTGCCTTCTTTTACTTCGTCGTCGTCTAGTGAGCGCTGTTTCAACAAAGATGAACGCATACCAGCTCGCTCAAGCTTCCATTCTTATGCATTTTCAGCGCAGCTTAAGAAACTAGGGTCCTTAAAATTACGTATGTATGCATTTTCTATTAAAGCAACACGCCACCTAATACTTACCTAGTGATGTTGCACCTCAGATATGCATGATATTTACTTTTTGATCGACAACGTTCACAAGTATGAACAGCCGTACCAGTTCAAGACGGCTGGCCCTTGGGCAAGTGGTTCAACTTTGGCCGAGTGGCTGAATCGAGGGACGTGCCGACAAACAGAAAGACAGACAGACAGACAGACAGAAAGACAGACCAAAATTTCTGCGTTTAAGTTCCCCAAGAAAGACTATCGTCTTTAAAAATCACAGCATATCCACGGAGTGAATGATGATAAGTGGGCGAAGCTGCGGAGGTTCATCGGTAAACCGTGAATCTTCCGTGAATTCTGCCCAGTACATCATCACCGACGTGAGATCGGGCGCGTTTATACTAAAGGTTCGATGAGAGTTATGACGACTTGCAGCTCACTTTAATTTTACATGTACGCTGTGAATTTTCATTGTTTAGAAAACCATTGCTTTAGAAAACATCTGGCGTCTTTCGTTAAGCAGCTGGCGTCTTTTCGTTTTGCTTTAGGAACATCTGGCGTTCTTTCGTTTTGCTTTTAGAAAACATCTGGCGTCTTTCGTTGGTTTATTTCATCAATCAACGGCGTTTTGAACAAAATTTTTATTGTTTAATCACGCACAGGAGAAATCTCACCAGGCACTACCTTGGAGGTAAACAATGGCTGCTAATGGGAATGAGAGACGGAAGAAGTCGGCCTTTAGCTAACACTTACACTTCTACTAATGTTTCCTACTGGAACATGCCAATGGCTGCTAATGGGGAATGAGAGACAGAAGAATTCGGCTTTTAGTTAACGCGCACGCTGCGTATTTTTTATTGTTCAACAACGCACAGGAAAAATCTCCCACCGGCACCACCTTGGAGGTCAAGATCTGGTACTAGCGTTACGACTGGTTACGCACTACGACTACGAGGGACGAACGGGTGCGGCGTGAAACCATGATGCGAGGAGGCGAGCTGCAAACCCTTGCCGCTCGCCCCGTGTAGCCTTCACAAGCCAAATCCCTTCCCTGCACTCATCGGCACGCGAGCTGGAGGATCACATAACGCATACGCATGAACACGTCATGCGCACACAATGTCACGAACGCATGACGTGCCCGAACCAGCCCGAGCCCCCGAGACGCGAGCGGTGTTGTGGCGGCGTTCTTTGCGCTTCGTCTCTGCAAGTTATGCCGAATGCGCCCTCGCCGATCACTTGGCTTTCAACCTCATACTGAACACGAAAGCTGCGACATTTGTACGGACGCGAGACTAGCGGTGTGCCGCATGAACATCTAGTTAGACGCGGGAGGATAAATGAGCCTAATAAGCGCTGGAACGCGGTAGAAAATTAGTTTCGTTGTAAGGGGTGGCGTCTGCACGATGCGCAAAGCGCGAGAACACGAACGCGTGCAAAACGGAGGTAGATTAGTCTCGAATCTCGCTGCGATTCGGAGTAAAAGTTAAAAAAAGACAACGCCCACATTCCGTTTGTGTGTTTTATTATTGTTCTCAAGTTTTATTCATCCATTCAAGCAACAAATTACACAAACTACACGTCGCGTGTCAAATATTTATCGCAGTGTCACGTGCTACTGTTGGCGACGTCAGAGCACAGTCGTCTACGTAGAGGACCGACGTCACAGCACTAATATCTACGCAGGGCCATTCTCTCATGTACGTCATCCCCTCATTCTCTGGGCGCGCGGCCGCGAGAAGAAGGGCAAGCAGCGTTCAGCTTGAAATTTGACCCATTTCTGCGGCGCGTAGCGCTGCAAATTTTGGCAGACGTGATCGTGAACGCCCAGTGTATGCATTGCGCTAGTCAGCTCAAAATTGTCAAACCTGGTGAGGGGCCCTTTAAATTTCCGTGGCTGCCATTCTAGCGAGGCGGTGTCTTATTACACTGTCTAAATTTTCATTACCGTCTCACGAAAGAACAGAACAGTTTTCGGGTATTCAGCTGGGGTCTTGATGTTAGTAATTCAACCGTAACAGAGACGATAGCCTGTGCGGGCGTGGGGGAAATTAAAAGCCTTTTCTTTTACTAAGCCCTCTTAATAAGTACTAATTGTTGCATATGTAGCAATCTGTATATCACTAATAATGGAACGCAGTAGTCATTTCGATATTTGTTCTGGCTTAAACACTTTTGCACTTGCATTATTCATGAAGAAAAAAAAAACTCACAAGGTTCCATACGCCTTCGTATAAGACGACTCGAACGCGAAAGCCGGCTTCTTTTTCTTCTCAGTCGTTGTATTGACCCCCCCCCCCCTCTCACTCTTTCCCGCCCGAAAGCTTTCTGCACCTAACGCGGTTTTGCACTGCGTCCGTTATGGGCCCACCTTTCACCAGGCGACTATGTCATGTAGTGACGTCATCATGTGACGTCCCGATGACGTAATGTGGCGACGTCATCACGCGATGAAGATTTTTTATATCGCTCGTGTCGACGCCGACGTACGACTTCCGCGTTTGATCAGGCATCTAAGGCTTTCACTTTAATACATGGGAAAGTTAGTAATATGTAGTTCATAACGAATGCCACCCATGACTTACGAAGTGTGTCGAGGGTCTCACCCTGGACCATCCGAGCATGCAGGTTGTCTAACCTCTGGCCTTCGAAGTATGGAGATACTCGAACCCCTAACATCTCCAGTGTGAAATGTGTGAAATCGATGGTCAGCTGGCCAGTGTTCAAGCAAGTCACAGCGTCACCCTTATCTCTGTCACGCGCGTAGTTCTTATCTCTCTCTCGAAAAAAGAAAAAATAGGGAAGCAGCCGCAATCTTCGAGCGTCATCCGTTGCATTGTCTTTCGATCGTGAAGAATTGGCTCGCGACTTCGCAGTTTTGCCGTCCGAGTCACGTAGCTACACACTATCGCTTTCCGGCGTCGAATCCTTTCGCTCTCGATTGGAGGTCAGTGCGGCTTGCCTTGGCTCGATATCGCCTTTGTGTGGCCACGTGATCGACGAAGGAAGCAGTGATTTCGGTTTCGGAAGAAAAAGAGTGCGGCCTACAATGGAACGGTGCCCGGCGCGTGCGCGGAATTTAGGCGTCCTCCTTTTCAAAAGAGTGCTCTCGCCGGCCGCACTTGTGTTCACGTCAGCTCAAGAAACGTTCGGCTTATGTTGATTTATCGCTACGCCGGCATTCCTCACTGCTTGTCGAGCTGTTCGCACCGTTGATAAGAAACGGAACTAAGGGTAAACAAAGAGTAGTGCAAAGCACTTGCGCGAAGAAGTTTCGTTTCGTTATTTTCGCATTCGGCTCAACTCGCAACGTTGGATTAGTTTTCATCGAATGTAGCTTTCTCGGAGGAAGTTTTTGCTTCCGGAGGCCATTCGGCGAGCGTTACGAACGGCACCGTGTCGTCTGCTAGCCACAAGCGAGTTTGCAGACGTGCTCTGCCTTTGTGAACAGAAGAGCCCTGTTGCTGTTTCGTTCTTTTGTCTGACCAGAAGACTTCTAAAATATAATAGCGAGGAAAACGAAAGAAATGGCCGCCCAAGTGTTCCGTACAGATGGTTAGCCAGCGAGGCTTGAACGTGCAGCTCCGGTGGTTATCACGAGCTGTCATCTATCGAAGTGGCTGCTGTTATATCTTTTCAATTCTCTACCACCTTTAAGAAACCGCCGTTCGTATGTTCGTGCGTGAGTTTGTATGTCTGCATGTATAGATACACATGTAAAACAGAAGCTTTAGGGGGAGGGGGAGGAAGAGGTTGCTGCGCTCAAACCCCGGACCACCTGGCTGCGCCAATGATAAGTCCGGTCAGAGGCGCTGTTGGTTTGCCAAGAAATGTTTTGCATTTAATAAGTCTCTGCCCGAGGGAGAGAAATATAGAAATTTTTATTTGTACAAGGTTAAGAGATCTTCCTCATTGGTTGGCCTCCTTAGTTCAGGGCCCCAGTGGCTCGCGCCGCTACACGTGGCCGTCGGATCAGCCGACGCTGCTCCTACGGCTCTGAGCTGGTCACCACGATATACTCCGGAGTGGGATATAATTTTTAGGGGCGAAGCTCCTTATAGCGGCACCCGTTCGTCCCTCGTAGCGTAGTATGTAACCAGTCTTACGCTTTGACCTGCAAGGTGGTGCCGGTGGGAGATTTTTCCTGTGCGTGGTTGAACAATAAAAAATTCGCAGCGTTAGCTAAAAGCCGACTTCTGTCTCTCATTCCCATTAGCAGCCATTCTTTACCTCCAAGGTAGTGCCTGGTGAGATTTCTCCTGTGCGTGATTAAACAATACAAATTTTGTTCAAAACGCCGTTGATTGATGAAATAAACCAACGAAAGACGCCAGATGTTTTGTAAAAGCAAAACAAAAGAACGCCAGATGTTTCTAAATCAAAACGAAAAGACGCCAGCTGCTTAACGAAAGACGCCAGATGTTTTCTAAAGCAATGGTTTTCTAAACAATGAAAATTTACAGCGTACATGTAAAATTAAAGTGAGCTGCAAGTCGTCATAACTCATCGAACCTTTAGTATAAACGCGCCCGATCTCACGTCGGTGATGATGTACTGGGCAGAATTCACGGAAGATTCACGGTTTACCGATGAACCTCCGCAGCTTCGCCCACTCATCATCATTCACTCCGTGGATATGCTGTGATTTTTTTGTTCATGAGCCCGCTAAGAAAACAAATGAAACAGGAGCATCATGGGAGATGAGCCACGAACGCGAGGAGCAAGTGGCTTCAGAGGAGGTTGGCTTGTGAACGCTAGGCGTGCTCCCTCCTGTTTTTTCTTCTTTCCTCCATGGTTGGTTGTCTAACACGAGAATATAGCAGAAACGCTGAATAAAAAAAATCACAGCATATCCACGGAGTGAATGATGATGAGTGGGCGAAGCTGCGGAGGTTCATCGGTAAACCGTGAATCTTCCGTGAATTCTGCCCAGTACATCATCACCGACGTGAGATCGGGCGCGTTTATACTAAAGGTTCGATGAGTTATGACGACTTGCAGCTCACTTTAATTTTACATGTACGCTGTAAATTTTCATTGTTTAGAAAACCATTGCTTTAGAAAACATCTGGCGTCTTTTGTTAAGCAGCTGGCGTCTTTTCGTTTTGCTTTAGAAACATCTGGCGTTCTTTCGTTTTGCTTTTACAAAACATCTGGCGTCTTTCGTTGGTTTATTTCATCAATCAACGGCGTTTTGAACAAAATTTTTATTGTTTAATCACGCACAGGAGAAATCTCACCAGGCACTACCTTGGAGGTAAAGAATGGCTGCTAATGGGAATGAGAGACAGAAGAAGTCGGCTTTTAGCTAACGCTGCGAATTTTTTATTGTTCAACAACGCACAGGAAAAATCTCCCACCGGCACCACCTTGGAGGTCAAAGCGTAAGAATTGTTACGGACTACGACTACTACTACTACTACTACTACTACTACTACGACGACGACGACGACTACGAGGGACGAACGGGTGCCGCCTTAAGAAGCTTCGCCCCTAAAATCTCACACCATCTCCCGCTAAAGGGGACCATGAGGCGATGCGAAGCAGCGTTTCGGCATGTCGAGCCCGCGTTTCAGAGGGGGAAGGGGAGAGGGGGAAAGGGGGAGTGGAGAGGGGAAGGGAGAGGGCGAGTGGAGAGGAGAAGTGGGGAGGTGAAGGGGAGAGGAGGTGTGGGGAGAGGGGCTGGCGCATGCGCAGTAAGGGTGGTCACACCGCACACCACCACCACATGCAGGATTGAACTCCGCCATAAGATGCTTCACATCTAAATATAATGCCAGTTCCACGCCTGTGAAATCTGACTAAACAGCGGAGCTGGCAAGGAAGCACTACCACCTGGCGAATGATGATTGAATTATGTCTCCATCTTTCTTTCTTTCTTTCTTTCTTTCTTTCTTTCTTTCTTTCTTTCTTTCTTTCTTTCTTTCTTTCTTTCTTTTTCTTTCTTTCTTTCTTTCTTTTTCTTTCTTTCTTTCTTTCTTTCTTTCTTACTTTCTTTCTTTCTTTCTTTCTTTCTTTCTTTCTTTCTATATTGCGCACTCACCTTTTCCCTCCTCCAAACCCTAACATCAGTCCTCCCCTCCCTCACTTTCCTTTCCCATAGACTAGCTAGACTACACTGTACAAGGATATGCCATACTTTACCCTCTCCCCTCCTCCTTTCATTCCTCTTAACCGTCACATTCACTCGTCCTCACATTCACTTGTCGTTCCTACCCCTTGCTATTCCATACTGTACTGGGGCGATGGAAAGAAACGCGAACAGTGCGCATCTACGTTCTCTGCTGCTTCGCATTTTTTTTCTAGCGGTTGTAGCCTGGATGGAACTGGGTAGGTGGGAATACCTTCGCATACGCCTTCCCATATAAAACAAAGCAATGACGCTTCATTTCTTGATGAGAGCAGTGCAGTGCCGGAAATGACCCTCTTACAAGAAACATCGAGGAAGTGAGAACTATGGCCTCTTCCAAAAGGCAGGCCAGTGACAATCGCGAAGCAGTGTGCAGAAAGATAAGTGCTTGCAACGCCTACGGCACTCCGGCGCGTTAATCTGACGCGGTTATTCCGGCAGATAATTACCTCGTAGACCCCGCGCTTGGAGTCCCGCAGCTACCCACCCATGGCGCTCTCGGGACTCCCCGGTTGTCGCCGCGAGAACAAGCATTAAAGGAAACGTGCTCTGCTGTCTTGACTCGATGTTTCTCAGGGTAGCGTTCGTGTAGCTTATCGTAATGTGGTTTTCATTTCGTGCTGTTTAGATGAAGAGGCTTTTAAAGGGTCCCTAAACAAGCTGCGATAT
>NC_051184.2:29461224-29641645 GCF_013339695.2 Rhipicephalus sanguineus | reverse complement strand
GCGCTCGAACGGCAGTAATATCAACCTTTTCTTTCTATGTTTACAGATAAGTACCACACATCGTGCCCAAATAATAACTGTTTACTTTTGTATTTCTGAATGCTTGCAGATTTTCCTGATCACATTCTGCTTCGGCCCACCTTCATTAAACTATCATCACCTTCTTTTCACGTTTAGCTCCGAGCTTACGTAACAGAGAAGCGACGTTTCCTGCACGTCAGGCGCTATCAGTTTCGATTCGTCCTTGAAATTCAAGGATGAATATCACGAATTTACGTGTAACTTTCGCGATTAAAAAAATGTGTATGCCATAAATTGGCACGCGATACAACTTTCTAATATAAACAACTACCTCCAGGTCAGGAATTAAAAGTTAATTAATGAGTTTTTGTTAATTAATCTCTTCATTGCCATTTTAGTTGCAGCAAACTATTTCCTTCTTGACATAGAGTGTGTGCGCGAAAACATCTCTGAGCGTGACTATTATACAATTTTGATAAAAAATGCGTTCTCTAAAAAACATCCTTCTAATTGTACGGAGGTCATGCAGCGGAAACAGTTGCAGCTGGCTAAGGGAGTAACAGACCCTCAAAGTACAGCAAAGTTAATGAGTATCCCTGGTTTTGTTCATTGCCATGACACTTCATGAATCTGGTGTGTGAGCGCTGCCCTTGTCAGATTAAAAGGTGATCGATCTGTCTGTCATCATGTGTTTATTTTTGTGCACTTGACTATTTCAGGTTGCTTCAAGACTGCACATTGAAGCTCTACAGCTGCATTTGACCAGGAAGCCTCCTTGGAACTTCGTGTCTCGAGGTAGTCAAGACGTGTCCAAGAATTCGGAATAGCCACGCTTAAGGTCTGGCCGTGAGTGGTCTCGAATCAGTGCAACCTGCTGTCCTTTTCGCCAGAATGCCACCTGACCCTGACATGGTCGGGGAACACGACACTGCCAAGCTCATGCACGCAAGCTGTCTCACCTATTGGGTCCTGTATCTCAGATGACTACATGAGAATCCTGTACTACATGAGAACTACACATGTTGCATGTTTTGCGCTGTATGCCCATAAAATATGTAATGGATGTCGCAAAGAAGTGCTTGATGGCTGGCCATTGATTCTATTCATAAAAACTGACTGCTGGCTATGCTAATGTTTATGAAAGGTCTAGTATATTGCCGCATTTGACAGTAATGAACGATGTTAGCGAAACTATTGCTTTTCATATCTCACTCATTCTGACAGTAATGTGTCTTTCTGTATTTCAGTTCTGTACAGAACTCCCATACACCACTAAATATATGTATTTATATATATCATACCTTATATATATAAGGTACTTGACACACGACGTACGTTTTAGCATTAGCATCGTGCTAAAACGTACGTCGTGTTCAATGCCTTCCTACAGTATCAGGACCTCCGTGATCTTTCTGTAGCTCTTATATTTAAGGGTCATTCCATGCCGTGTCCCAGACACGGCATGGCCCGCCTAGCAAATGCTCAGTCTAACGCAAATTCATTACTCGTCGCCCTGACAGCGCGACAAGACTTTCGACCACTCACGAGCCGCTGACATACATCTCGCATCTGGCCGCTGCCTGTGACGAGTGTCAGCTGTAAGGGCGACGACGTGCTTTGCGGCGAAGTGGCAGCAAAAATGAAATGCACTGCGCGATCGGAGGGCCAAATTCAAAAATTATTTTCTTCCTTAAAACAAAAAAATGATTTGATTAGACTTTCGTCGTTACTTAACGATGAAGTCTTCTATCAAACGCCACATGACGAGGATTTTTACTTTGACCGCATCAGTATGAAAAATACCGTCAACATGTGACAAATCGTACATTTTCTCAAATATCACAATTTTTTCGGAAAGATTTGAAGTCTATTTTACCCCTAAACATTGCTGTACTAAAATACACTTTCCTGGAAATCAGGCTATGATTAATATTGGTTAGGGTGAGTTGCAAATAGCTCAAGAAAAATTCACGAACATTGAAGATTTTTGTAGTTTTTGAAGCTACATAGCTGGTAGTGAAACACAAAAAAAATCGGAAATAATGAAGGGGACAACTAAACAGAACCTCTGCGATAGCGCAAGCGCGGTTTCGTAGCTCAACACACAAAAATAGATTTTATACACATTTTTCTATTAGGTACAGTTTAATAAATAGAAGCGAATTTCGAGGGGGTGCCATGATTGTCAAATTTTTTCGAGCAAAAGTGTTTTGCCACAATACTCCATGTTGGCACAGAAAAAGGCACAAATTTTATCAGCAAAATCTGTGGTGTGCGAGCGCCACGTCTGGGAACACTTGGCAGGGAATGACAACACACACACGTACACACACATACACACACACACATATATATATATATTGAGAGAGCGTAGGCATGGGCAAGTTGGTAATTCATGTTTGACATTTTTGAGCGCGCAAAAGAACAGGGACGAAAAACGCGCGGACACAGCGCTGACTTCCAACATATGCCTTATTTTCTACAGTGGTACATATATATATATAGACAACAAAAAGCAACGCACGCAGGCGCATTGTACAGGAAGGCTTCATGTAAAACCACAAATAAGTATGCATGATAGCAATCAAACAACCTGATACCGGATTTTTTTCTTCAAGAGATCAAGCGGTCATTCCTGACTACCACTATCGTCTAGTCGCCCTGTGGGCCTTGCTTAGAAAGTCTAGTTCTTTTTGGATAGGTCAATTGAAGGTGCACTAATGCACATGTCTCCCAAACTTGCAATCTTCGCCGCTTCAATTATCTCACGTGTTGTTTGTGCCTGGCTCCTTCCTGTCGCAGTGCACTGCGAATACATGGGATCGCACCCACACTTCCTGCAGTGGAAAGCCAAATGTCACCACACTTCCAGTTCGCACGTTATTTGCGTGCTCTCGCAGCCTGTCATTGGCACACCGTCCCGTCTGCCCTATGTATTTCTTGCCACAGGACAGCGGTAACTCATAAACGATGTTGTTCTCACATTTAACAAAGCTTTCTTTGTGCTTTTTTTGGCACCTGGTTTTTCAGAACCACTGTAGGATGGCCTTGCACAGATTATAAAGCTTGTTTGGTGCTGAAAGGACGACTCTTACGTTGGCGTTGTTTCCTATCTTTTTCAGCCTATGTGAGGCATCGTGAAGGTACGGTATGACGGCGCATTTCTGCTTGACAGGCTCCGTTTCTGGTGAAGCCTGCTCCCCACCCTCGCGAGCATGTTTGACAGTCTTGAGAAGACCCTCCCACCACAGATGTGACGACATACTGAGGAAACCCCGCCTTTTTCAGGCGGTCAGCTTGCGCCTGGAAACTACACGAACACTTGTGAGGACATGAGCGGCGAAGCGCATTCATTAGGGTTAATTTTGCAATACCCCTTTTAACTAGCTTGGAGTGGCCCGAAGAAAACAGCAGAAGCGGCTTATTGGCCCTAGGCTCGTACGACCAGCAGACCTGGTCTCGCTCGAAGAACATTCGTATGTCAAGAAAACGCAAGGCGTTGTTCTGGGGCATTTCATGCGTGACTGCGAGCGGTTGCAGGAAACGCATGAACAGATCAAGTACGTTTGAAGAATCATTGCCAAATTCGCCTGGACTTGATTCTAGAAAGACAACGTAGTCGTCTACATATCTAAACACCTTCTTTACATTTGTGCCTGTACGCCTTGCGTTTTCTTGACATACGAATGTTCTTCGAGCGAGACCAGGTCTGCTGGTCGTACGAGCCTAGGGCCAATAAGCCGCTTCTGCTGTTTTCTTCGGGCCACTCCAAGCTAGTTAAAAGGGGTATTGCAAAATTAACCCTAATGAATGCGCTTCGCCGCTCATGTCCTCACAAGTGTTCGTGTAGTTTCCAGGCGCAAGCTGACCGCCTGAAAAAGGCGGGGTTTCCTCAGTATGTCGTCACATCTGTGGTGGAGGGTCTTCTCAAGACTGTCAAACATGCTCGCGAGGGTGAGGAGCAGGCTTCACCAGAAACGGAGCCTGTCAGCAGAAATGCGCCGTCATACCGTACCTTCACGATGCCTCACATAGGCTGAAAAAGATAGGAAACAACGCCAACGTAAGAGTCGTCCCTTTCAGCACCAAACAAGCTTTATAATCTGTGCAAGGCCTCCTACAGTGGTTCTGAAAAACCCAGGTGCCAAAAAAAGCACAAAGAAAGCTTGTTAAATGTGAGAACAACATCATTTATGAGTTACCGCTGTCCTGTGGCAAGAAATACGTAGGGCAGACGGGACGGTGTGCCAATGACAGGCTGCGTGAGCACGCAAGTAACGTGCGAACTGGAAGTGTGGGACATTTGGCTTTCTACTGCAGGAAGTGTGGGTGCGATCCCATGTATTCGCAGTGCACTGCGACAGGAAGGAGCCAGGCACAAACAACACGTGAGATAATTGAAGCGGCGAAGATTGCAAGTTTGGGAGACATGTGCATTAGTGCACCTTCAATTGACCTATCCAAAAAAGAACTAGACTTTCTAAGCAAGGCCCACAGGGTGACTATACGATAGTGGTAGTCAGGAATGACCGCTTTATCTCTTAAAGAAGAAAAAAATCCGGTATCAGGTTGTTTGATTGCTTATCATGCATACTTATTTGTGGTTTTACATGAAGCCTTCCTGTACAATGCGCCTGCGTGCGTTGCTTTTTGTTGTCTATATATATATATGTACCACTGTAGAAAATAAAGCATATGTTGGAAGTCAGCGCTGTGTCCGCGTCGTTTTTCGTCCCTGTTCTTTTTGCGCGCTCAAAAATGTCAAACAACACACACACACACACACACACACACACACACACACACACACACACACACACATATATATATATATATATATATATATATATATATATATATATATATATATTATATATATATATATATATATAAAAATGCTTAACAATGGTAGTGACGTGGCTAAGGGACTACGCATTATTCGCAGGATGTTGTGCCTATAGTTTAGGTGCTTACTGATAAAACAGTCGGTTGTCATTACAATGTGAACATGTATGAAATGGCATGAAGTGTTTAAAACCGATTTAGAGAATAATTTTACGAATCGCAGAAATTTCAGTTTGTTTATAGGATGAAGGCATGCAGACGTGAAAGAGAAAAGACACAGACAAACCAAACGCTAGCGTTTGAGCTGTCCGCATCTCTTCTGTTTCCGTGTTGCATGGCTTACTTTCTTCTAGAATCAACATTTTTTGTTTTTACGCGAGCGGAAATTGTTCTGAGACTCATCTATATAAACTTCGAGTAGTATTTTATTTCCCCCAGAGGAATCGAGTGCAGCACTGTAAAGTTGCTACAAAAAACTTGTTGCGGCTGTCATGCATCCACCACAGTGTTCCTGTTTGAGTAAACCCGGTGGAAGTGCCTTGTTGAGTAACAAGAGGTAGCGGCACCAACTTTCGTCGATTGTCAGATAAAAACCCTAATGGTGTTCGCTCTGATTTGAAGTTCTTTTGAAATTCTTGATCAACCTCTATAAAACTTGTTAGTTTATGTGTATTTGTACGCTGATTTTGAAAATGCAAATATTTTTTTACTATTATATGTCGTGTTAATTAAGTATATCAAACATTTCATGTGCCATGTTAGGCCTGCACGAGTTACAAAGTAAGCATATCACAATAATATGAAATGGGAACTGTATGCAACATAACCAGAATGCATGTCCTAAACCCACTTAACAATAGTCATAGTATGCTGAACATTGAGCAGTAAGTGTATGTCTAGCTGGTGATTCGCTCACGAGAGTTCAATATTACGTAACTTTTAACTCAAGTGGGTTTAAAACGCGAGTTCGTATGTGGGCTAGTGGGTTCATGAACATTATGCCAGAACAGCGCAGTAAACTCCTTTAAAACTATCGCATACAGTTTTTATCCCCTAACTATAGCGATATGTCGATTTACTTTGTAACTCCAAGTTTGGAAAGGCTTGCTCATCAAGACACATGAAATTTTGTGTCAAAACTGCGTTTTCTTCCAGATAATTGCATATTTGAAATCGCCATATAAGTAAACCTAAACTCAGCAAGTTCATCAATATCGACCAAGAAGAAAAATAACGCATTATTTGTTGCAGAGTGTCTCATTGAGTACCACGAAGTGGTCACACTGACTCTTGCCAGGGGAGTCATGTACACCACTGTCCTTAAGGACAACGGAGTCAAGGGAACGCTCCAGTGGGGGTCAGCGTTACCATGGCAAAGGGGTCACCCTGACTACCTATAGGTACTAGCGGGAAATAAAAGGTAGTCGCGTAGACTCCTGCGTTGGGAGTAATACATACTCTCTCTGCTTGCGAAGAAGGGAGTCGTTGGTCTGAAGAACGAAGGGAGTCGTTTGACACCCCAAATTGTGAAGAAGGGAGTCGTTGGTCTGAAGAACGAAGGGAGTCGTTTGACACCCCAAATTGTGAAGAAGGGAGTCGTTGGTCTGAAGAACGATGGGAGTCGTTTGACACCCCAAAAGGTCATCATATGTGTAGCGAGGCGATTACCACCCAAAGGTAGTCAGTACAGACACCCTTTTTTTTAAGAGTGTAGGAAAAACGAAAACAAACAGTTTTAATGGTACTTTTATAAGGTTATTTACAGAGTGAAAATGTAAAATTAAAGAGTTCAGCGACGAGTGAACTGGATGAGCCATTAACCCAGGGCTCAGGGCGTCTTGTCTGAGTGGGCACCACCGTTATAACACCCCAGGCTGGCTCCTCCTTGTTTACTGTAGCCAATCACACACGAGACCCCCCCCCCCCCCCATGACGCTAGCCAATCACACAACACTGTCGCAGATGGGATCTTGCACCCGTTGATGCAGCAAAGATTCAGAGGTCAATGGCACTCATGTGGGGTCAGGCCGTGAAGACGGGAGACGGCGCAAGTTCCTCCACCTCTCCTCAGCAGGGCAGGAAAAGGATTACGGCGAACTGATGATCTGGTCAAAAGACATGAACCAGATACGCTCCTCGAAATAAACCTTGTTGGAAGTAAGCGCTTGTCTTCGTCTTTTTCTCTTGTCCAGTGTCAAATTTTGCGCTACGTGATCAGTTATGCATTACCAACATACCCAGTTTCATACTCTTGTCAACCAGGTCAGCGCCGTAACATCTCAAACAATCCACAGCGGCCCATTGTGAAGTCGGCGCCAGCCAGCTTTGGCGTCGCCCCGCTGTTTGTAGGAGGTCCCACCGTTCTCTTCCTTTTGTGGGGTGCTCCTGGCCGCGGGGAGCCCTTCTCCGGGAAGGATCAAGGTGGCTCGAGTCGTGCGGGAATGCACCGCCGGACAACTCTCACAGACGACGTGTCACCAGTGGCCTCAAACAACTCTCGGGTGGTCGACAATAATTCGGAGTGTTCTACTACGACGTCCTCATAATCATATTGTGGTCTTGGCACGTGAAAGCCTAAGTAATGTTCAAGGCGAAAGCATTAGATGCCATCATCAATCGCGGAAACTGATCATCGGCGTCCCTCGGCGTCAACGCGAGTGATGCAAAAAAAAAAAATCACGTGATGACGTCACCCCATGACGTAGTCATGGAGTCACAGGTCGCCAGAAATTTGTGGCGTCATCTTAACAATGGAAATCGTCGCGCATAATGTCGGACGAACACAGGAAAAACCCATGTGGACAGAAAGGGCGCATTTATGAACTGGTTTCAGTCATTTGGTCGCTGCATACATATGCATCGTTGACACGTCCCAAAGAAGTAGGAAAGGGGGGAGTAGTCAGGGATGACGTCATCATCAGGTCACACAATCACGTCATCACATGACATCGTCGCTTGGTCAAAGGTGGGCCGATCCCGGAGGCACTGCGGAACCACGTGGGGTGCAGAATACCTCCAATGCCACCGATCCCGAAGGCAGTGCAAAACCACGAAGGGCGCAGAAAGCTTTCGGGGGATTAGTACAATCGGCTGAGCAAAAGAAGAAGATGGCTTGCGTTTTCGAGCCGTCTTAGGCCACTTTTTTTTCCTCGCTGTCCTAGGCAAATGCATAAGATAGATATATAAAAGCTTTATTTAGGTCCTCAGGGAATCCAGCCCCGTTTTTTAGGGGGAGAATCGCGGGCCGCTTCTATATACGTAAAGACCGGAGGCTATAGCCTCATCGCCCGTGGTGGGCCTTGTGGACAGCCTTGAGTTGTTGTAGTAGGACCGGGCTCTTGATCATGGAATAGGTTCTTTTAGCTGAGCGTTGCTTACGCTCAGCCCCTCGCAGATTTAGCGTCCCGAGAGAGTGCAGGAACTGCATAGATTTCGTGTATTTGACGAGCGCGTCTTGCCGAGACGCGGTGAGCTCTGGTGCAAAACTACGGCAAAACCAAGTGGACGGACCTTCACGCTCCGGTCAGTTGGCTTCACAAGTGGATCGAGAGATGCGTTCTACGTTCCGCCGGTCACGCGATTGCTCTGTGCACGCGCACTATACTCGCCGACAACTTTTCTTGGCATTGAAGCGAAGGCTACAGAGCCACAATGCACGTATCCTACCGCTAATGAATGTAGTCCCACAATTGCGTCCGTATTTTCTGCGTGAAATATATAAAATGCTCCTTCATTTTCTACATGTAGCTTTTTGTGACGGAACGCAGCGCACACAAGCGAGATATCTGCATTTCTTTTACTTTACACGTTGTCACATCGCGTTTTTGCGTGCGTGAAAAAGTCGCGCCTTTTACCCGTAACTTAGACGCTAAGCAGCGTTTGCGTCGAAGTGCAACGCTAGCCATCACACTCCACGGCGTTACGAGACGCGCGCCAAACCGGACCACTTCGCGTAGCAGTACATGTGCAGACGCTCCGCCCCCGTAGCTTTCCCTACAGTGCCAAGAAAAGTTGTCGGCGAGTATACAGTTCTTTCAACGTGTTTGTGTGTTATCTGAGTCACGCGCACTACACTTCTGTCTACGCGTTCGAGTGCAGTCGCCGGTCTGACCGGAGCGGACCGCCAATGCCCAGCTAAAATTGCATAATAAAATTTATATCCAGATAATTTTTGATGCTTTCCTTGTACAGAGGGGCACCTCCATAGCATGTGTCTAAAATCACGGCGACCTTGAAAGTCCGGACAAAGTGCTGAAATGTCGGAGTAATGACTGTAAATGGAGAGGCCGGGGTATGCCCCCCGTCTGAAGCATGACTCCTTTCAGTGAGGTCACAGTACACTACCAAATGGACCGTAGGTCCTTTCCACACGAAAAGTTGTCTTATACCTGTGTCACACGGGCGCGCGAAAAGTCTTTTACGTAAGCGGTCTTTTACTATGTTGAAATACTTTTTATGAAGAGGCGTTCCCTCGCAGTCACACGGCACCGACGATCTCTTTTTAGAGGTTCCTTCCGAATGCGCTACCGAAAGAGTAGCGCTCGCTTTCAAAACAGAACCAGCGAAAAGAAAATCATGTATCTCGACAAAAGATGTCCAAATTTATTGTATGGCACGTCTGTTGACATAAATTTAACAACTCCAGTTGAAAAAAAAAAGGTTCACGCAGTGGTATTTTAAGAAGCGTTTGCACAACTGGCGCCCTTTATATATTATTCTGGCAACAGTGGGCGTCTGTTTTCCTTGTTAGCTTGTTAGCGCTCTTTGTCTGCCTCGCCATGGATGACCGCACGGAGGAAAAAGTGACAATTGCAAGTCTTGTAGCGTACCATCTCTCTCTGGAAAACGATACAGACGCGGCGAGTAGACGCGGCGACGAGCTGATTGCACACCGGCGTTCGCCTTTTCGCGCTCACTCGCGTCCATGCTCGCGTTATGCTCGCGCCTATGCGGGCGGCCATAACCCCAACCGCCCCAACCCGTTCGCCTTGTTTACGAGAGTACACAAAAAATAATGTTTAAATGGTTTTCTTACGCTGCTTACGACAAATGAAATTTATTTTATGGGCAACCCAAGTGACACCGTAATAAAGAGTTGTCGGTTTTTTTCACCACGTCATAAATGCTGGCGCCCACTGGGTTCGAGGCTACTCCTTTACCGCCGTTATAGTGCCTAGAATATACTTACTAGTGTGCCGACCGCGGGCGTCGCGGTGGCACGGAGAATGATGCCTTCCACCGGCGGCCACCAGACGGCGATAGCCGTAGGGACCATGCTATGCCGAGCGGCGTCTCTAGCCGACGCGCGCGCCTGTGAGAGACGCCGACGGGCTGTCCCAGCCAATTTTGCGCAGCGGAACGTTGGTTGGGGTGCAAAGCGTAATCGAAGGAATGTGATTTCGTAGCACTAACAAGCGATCGTATGCACAGTTATCATTAATACTCTGCGCGATACCGGCTGTTTGTTCGAAAAATGCTATTATATGCGACGCATGACCACAAATGCTAAATTCATGGCACTTTGTAGCTAATTACCATACATTTATTAATGATCTGTTTTTTTACCTAAGGACACATATTTTACTAATTACCTATTTAATCAGCTAACGACATATTTTGCTAATTATCTATTTAATCACCTAACGACACATATTTAACTAATCATCTATGTAATCACCTCACGACGCTCAGTGTAGCAATTATTGAAGTGTTTCTCACAAACGACAGCCGCCGGAGTTAGTCTTCGGTTTCGGCTAAACTTAATTAAATTTCTGTGTCTACAGGAGCGCTGAGTAATGAGACCCTCTCGTTGTTTGAGCGGTAGCCACTCGTACAATATGGGGCAAAACAGCTGCTGTCTTTACGCCTCGTTTTCTGCGACCACATCGCGGTTCTGTGAACAGAAACAGGTGCGAAGCACGCGCACATAAAATAAACCTAGCAATGACATGCGGGGACACCATAAGCTACTGGCTTGAAAGCGACAACGCCCCACAAGTTTACCGCAGCATAATATTTCTTAACTCCGTGATCACAACCGACTGCGCTTACGAACGGGCATCCGAAGCGCAATTGAGCGACGCGCGTGCAACGCGCGCGCTTGGCTTGATGCGCCGCTCGGTTAGCATGGTCCCTAAGAGTGTCGCCGTCTGGTGGCGTCCGGCGGAAGGCATCACCGTCGGTGCCAGCGTCTCCCATTGGAAACGCTCGGCGGTCGGCACACTAGTAAGTATATTCTAGGCACTATACCGCCGTGAAAGAGTTCGTCGAACGCCGTTTCCAGAAAAGACCGCTTCTGAAAAGGAGATCGCTCTCTGTCGTGTGACAGCGCGCGGAACTCTTTTTCGGTAAAAGTCTTCTTGCTTAAAAAATCACAGCATATCCACAGAGTGAATGATGATGAGTGGGCGAAGCTGCGGAGGTTCATCGGTAAACCGTGAATCTTCCGTGAATTCTTCCCAGTACATCATCACCGACGTGAGATCGGGCGCGTTTATACTAAAGGTTCGATGAGTTATGACGACTTGCAGCACACTTTAATTTTACATGTACGCTGTGAATTTTCATTGTTTAGAAAACCATTGCTTAGAAAACATCTGGCGTCTTTCGTTAAGCAGCTGGCGTCTTTTCGTTTTGCTTTAGAAACATCTGGCGTCTTTTCGTTTTACTTTTAGAAAACATCTGGCGTCTTTCGTTGGTTTATTTCATCAATCAACGGCGTTTTGAACAAAATTTTTGTTGTTTAATCACGCACAGGAGAAATCTCACCAGGCACTACCTTGGAGGTAAACAATGGCTGCTAATGGGAATGAGAGACAGAAGAAGTCGGCTTTTAGCTAACACTTACACTTCTACTTCTACTAACGTTTCCTACTGGAACATGCCAATGGCTGCTAATGGGGAATGAGAGACAGAAGAATTCGGCTTTTAGTTAACGCGCACGCTGCGAATTTTTTATTGTTCAACAACGCACAGGAGAAATCTCCCACCGGCACCCCCTTGGAGGTCAAAGCGTAAGACTGGTTACGCACTACGACGAGGGACGAACGGGTGCCGCCTTAAGGAGCTTCGGCCCTAAAAGACTTTTTACTGTCCGTGTGACACGGGTATAAGTCACAGGCAAATTTGTGGGACCGAAATAATCATTTGACGGGTGCGAATAATACCTTTTGGAGAGGCTCATAATATCGTTTGTTTTATGCCCTTGAAATAATCAATTTCTTATATATTGTTTCTTTAACCTAAAAGGCAAACGCTTTAAATCGTTAGCTTTGACTATTATACCATCGTTGAAACCAATACATTAGAATATGACGAGATAATGAATAGGTACTTCGCAAGCACTTTCAGTTACAACGGGGGTTTGTCCGGTAATGCTAGAGTACAGGTGAGTAGGTGCTGGATTCGTGAGCAGTAGAGTCCTAGCACTGTTGCCTACCGCTTTCCGTTAAAGGTTACGTGAGTACAGTAGTGATGCAGAACTATCGATATTGACTATCGATAGTATCGATAGTTTCTTTGAAACTATCGATAGTGTAGACAAACTATCGATAGTACTACTATCGACAAACTATCGATAGTGCAATCGGTAGTACCATGGTAAATATTACTAGCGATATTACTGCCACGTGTGTTTATTGCTTTGTTTTGATGTATTCGGGTTTCACCAACAAAGACTGTTAGCAACGTTTGACGCAGACCGCGCCGTAATGTTTGAGAAGCTTCACGATTGCTTGATCATTCTGTTAAGGTAACGCGCCGGACGCGATTAGTCAAGTTTATTCGAGAGCTTACGCGAACACCAGCGATAACGCTGTAAGGTTCGATGACTGATGTAAAGAAGACGACGCTTTCCACCGATGATCAGATTACTCGACGGCCGACGACTGTTCTCGCCGCTCTCACTGCGCAACTTGTATCGCTTGTATTTTGAGTTTTGATTTTCTGGTCACAAGATCGCCCAAATAAAGAGCTCCATATTTCTCAGTCTTGTTGCACCATTCTTCACCGTCACAACCACGTGACAATACTATCGATAGGGGTGTGAATAATGATGCTGTTGCGGGTCGGCCATATTGCCAAAATATTTCTGATAGCGTATACTGTCAGCTTCGCTTAATTTATGAGCAATTTTTGGCAAAAGAAATAAATTGTGTCCGCAGTGAAAAGGGCAGAACATGTCCATCAATAAATCAATAAATTCACATCCAAAAGCAACCAGTTACACTTTACAATTAAGAAACTTAGTTCACGATATTTTTTTGTATTTTGAGATCATAAAGAGCAATATAAATTTGAAGCCGCGCTGTTCCACCACATCTAACGCCTTCCTTTCCGCTACAACTGAATAGTTTCACTTTATGACTACGTGTCAGCAAAGCACTCAGGTGAAGAACACAAGTATGTCAACTTTCTTGCCCTTCAGCCTGCTCCTGCGGCTCCCCCCTATGTACCACGCGCGGGGAACCAAGTTTATTCTGCAATGAGTTCGTGCTGTTGGTTTTATACTATCGATAGTACCATCGAACTTTTTACTATCGATAGCGCTATCGACAGTATTTTTTACTATCGATAGTTCGATAGTGACTCAGCTATCGATAGTATCGATAGTGCCATCGATAGTTCTGCATCACTAGAGTACAGTCTTCAAACGATTCGAAGGCGGAAGCCTTACATGCCTCATCTCACGTGAAAATTGACCGTCGTCGTCGACCCCTGTGACGCAAAAAATCATCATGACTTTTGACCAAGCGATGATGTCATGTGATGACGCCATGATGGAGTCACAAATTTCGGTGACTGTGACGTCAAGTTGATTTTTTGCGCAAATTTTGGTGACTGTGACGTAATGATTTTTTGCGTCAAGGTGGGCGTCACAAATTTTGGTGACTGCCGTCATGATGATTTTTTTGCGTCACTCGTGTCGACGCCGACGGTCAGTTTTCGTGTTTTAAGAGGCATCTAAGGATTTCGCCTTAATATTATTATCTAAGGATTAATATTAATATTAATATCTTAATATCTAAGGATTTCGCCTTAACACAAGGACACAGAGGAGATAAGGAGATGGATGGATGGATGGATGCTATGAGCGTCCCCTTTATAACGGGGCGGTGACAAGTGTGCCACCTGGCTTGACAAAAAAAAAGAAAAAAATTCTTTCCTTTCTTTTATGTTGGCCTAATGCCTCTACTTCGATAAAATCTATCTTGCTACAGGAAAAAAAACGTAAATTCCTAGCCCAGTTCTCTGCCCTTTACGGCAGACTGTCCTTATTTTTTTTTTCCAATATTTATTTTTGTCATTTCTCTCTAATTTTCTGCCACAAATACTCTAACCATCTCTTACTTATTTCAATCGCGGGTGTGTTCAGCTTTCCATTGTTGTCCCTAAAGCCAAGGCTTCATGTAGGCTCGTGCCCAAACGTACACCTGGGTGGATATCTCCACATTCAATCAAAACATGCTCCGCCGTTTCCTTATCTTCCCCGCAACATGTGCACTGTTCTTCTTCTTTACTGAATCTCGCTTTATAACTACGCGCTCTAAGGCAACCCGGCCTCGCTTCAAACAGTAAAGCACTTCTCCTTGAATTATCGTAAAATGCCTCCCTCCTTATTTGACTTTTGCCCTTTCGGTAGTTACTCAAAGCCGGTTTTTTCTCCATAGCTGCCATACAGTAAATCCTCTCCGCCTCTCTGACTTTTCGCTTAACGCTCTTTGTTGACATACTGCTTACACTACCAGCCGTATAATTACTAGTGAGCCTCCTAGTTCTTTTTCTCCACTGTGTGTCCACACTCTTCCTATACAAATAACGGAACACCTTCTCTGCCCATCTACTCTGCTTCATATTTCTTAGCCTTTCTTCAAACCTTATTTTGCTCTGAGCTTCCCTCGCCTCAAAACCTGCCCATTCCATATCGCCCTTTACAGCCTCATTTGTCGTCTTCCCGTGAGCACCCAACGCGAGGCGTCCCACAGTCCTTTGATTTATATCCATTCCCGATTGCACCTCTGCCCTCATGCAGACCACTGAGTTCCCAAAAGTAAGCCCCGGAACCATTACACCTTTCCACAGACCTCGAAGCACCTCGTACCTATTGTATCCCCACAACGCTCTGTGTGGAGAGAGCAAGCTGACAGCTGCCACCTGGAGGGGCACAACGCCTGCCTAGTCTTTCGGGAGGAAGGAAGATATAGAAGGAAAGGGAAGAGGAGGAGGAGAGACAGAGGAAAGGAAGGTAGGAAAGCAAAGATAAAAAATGTGACGGAGACTCGGACAAAAATAAGTAAAACACGAAAAACGAAGCGTCTATAAACGGGTGGCCAGTTCGGTTTGGTTCGTGAAAATCCGCATACCTCGATGAGCCTGGTGACGTCGAGCAGCCCATACTCTTGGAAAGAGGTAATCGTCAAGGGTCGCGCACTTAAACCCAGGGAGCCGATATTCCTTACTCAGCAATGCCCGCTGCATAATGAATGCGGGACACTGTAACATAAGATGTTCACTGAGTGTTTCTTGGAAGCCACGAGATACACACGCCGGATTTTTTACACGCGTGCTGGACGGTATACGCGTACGCGCACCAACGCAGAGCCAACTCTTAGCTTACGCAAGTGTGAAGGAATCATTGTTTTCATTGAATATCAATCCAGTGATTGTCTACCGATATTTGCAGGTGTTACAAAAGTTACAGAAAGAATAGGTCTGTGGAATATTGCGTCGCTGGCCAATTCTTCAACGCCTGTTACTAAATGAACAAAAAAAAAACAATTGAGGCAGCTTCACTGACTTAACGTCGCGAAGACTGGTCAAACAGCGGGGCTGGTGGCATCATATTGCTATTCCATTGCTTGACTTTGCTCATAACTTTTAATGGACCGGAGATGAGTGGTGGGACTTGCCCAATTTCTGTGGCAAATACCCTCCAAGAGTTGGTTGGCACATACCCGCCATACCAGCTAGATTTGTTATAGCCAGCTTCTTCATTTTTAGTGGACTGGAGCTGAGAAGTGACGCTTGCCCGATATCTGTGCCACATACCCGCTAGGCACTGCGGACGACGCTCCGTAGCGATTAATGTCGACCGTAAACATCCATGCTGTGTATAGTATGTCGCACCATTGCGAAAATACATGTGCGCGCACTTCTCGATTAAGCTAGCTACGCGGAAATACAGAACCACCGAAGCGCCGGCCACTTCTCCAACGACAACTTCGTAGTTTGTGAATGGGTGATAATGCGCTTATATACGAACACACGAAACTACGACACCGTGCTATTACAATAGATTTTCCAGTTATGTGCTCGGTCGGAATTTGGGTTCATTGGGTTTTACGCAAGCGCACCGTACGCGTTTTAGAACTCATGTGAATCACGCTCGAATCTTCACATCAACATAAGTGAGCTCAGGGGGCGTCTTGCGTACGCAGAGTGTGTGTGTGTGTGTGTGTGTGTGTGTGTGTGTGTGTGTGTGTGTGTGTGTGTGTGTGTGTGTGTGTGTGTGTGTGTGTGTGTGTGTGTGTGTGTGTGTGTGTGTGTGTGTGTTTTCTCCTTGGAAAAGGGCCGGAACGCTAACGCAAGGAGTAGGATACGAATAGTTAGTATGACGCATGCGCTGTGGCGACAACTCAAGTCGATTCTGCACGCAAAGCACTGGGTGCCCCATTATAGCGCTGTATATTAACCCCTACGTAGATCTCTTTTGTTTGTTTGTTTGTTTGTTTGTTTGTTTGTTTGTTTGTTTGTTTGTTTGTTTGTTTGTTTGTTTGCTTGCTTGCTTGCTTGCTTGCTTGCTTGCTTGCTTCAGCATAGCAGAGTGCATGTAGGTTTCCGTGGTGCATTCTCTTTATTTCAAAGCCAGGAAAGAAACGTAAGTCTTAATTAGCAGTTAACACAATTAACGACACAATTAACAGCTCCCCACGAGCAAAGAATAAAACGCGCTGAAAGAGAGCAGCGAACTTCCGGGTGCGAATCGCGCCGTTCTACAAGCTCAACGCCGGGAGTTGCGTCGAAAACGTTATGTCGACGTGCCCCAATCCATACTGCAAATCACTCGTGCATTAAGCGAACTGCGGAGGCGGAAAGACGAATCGGCTCCGAAAGCAGTGGCGTGTAAAAACAAAGAAATAAATCAATTAACAGTAAAACAGAGCACGCGAAATTGCGCGGGTAGTGTCCACAATGTTAGACACGGCATGGCAGCAGCTTGCGTCGCACGCGATCGTTCATCATGTTGAGTTACGGAGTACCACCACGTTTCGTTATGACGAGTTTACGAGTGAGCTCGTTAGGCGCGACTGTAACGTTTCGACGATACTTTATTAATGAGTTAAATAATTAATTATTACCGTACTCGCAATCACCGGAATGACTTACGCTGAGGAAGATACGAGAACGGCAACAAAGTTACCGTTCTCACCCCTTCCTGTGTACTCAGGTTCTCGGGTATACAGACGGCGTTAATTGGGACAATCCAACACGTCGGCCTAGTGGTTATGGTACTCGACTGCTGACCCGCAGGTAGCGGGACCGAATAGCGGACGCATTTTTGATGGAGGCCAAAATGCTTGAGCCCGTGAACGTAGATTTAGGTGCACGTTAAACCCCAGGTGGTCGCAATTTCCGGAGCACTCCACTACGGCGTCTATCATAATCATACCGTAGCTTTGGGACGTTAAACCGCAACAATTATTAAATGCGAAGCATTTCTTAGCGAACCTAAGGCACTTTGAACGTTTCTATAAAGGTATCTATCGATCTAGCCGCCTACGTCTGGGTGCTCTCATGATCACCTCCTTAACTTGGCGTCCAAAATTGCTATAGGAGGGTAAGAGGGTGTGACGAATATGGCTGTCTGGTCATGACATGAATACCGTGAAAATCCTGTCGCGTACATCGTCAAACCCTTTCCTGCAGACACGTGTGGCACATACCCGTAAACCACGGGCCGCGGTATGCGGGTATGCGCCACAGGTGATTGACAGTTTATATCTACCCCTGCAGGAATTTCGAGAACAGATATTGCTAACTTAAATGCGAGAACATTCAGAAAAATGGACATCGGCAGCGTTGACCCGACGAATGCAAGGAATACAAATCAGGATCCCAGCACGAATCGAACCCAAGCATTCTGCGTGGCAGTCAGGTATTCCACCACAGAGCCACGCCAGTTCCTGAAACTGCTTTGGAAAAAGACACTATGCACGCGTAAGGTCGGTGCAGTGTCAATCGTGGTTGCTGCGCTGGCTATCTAATTTTATAACAAAGCAACAAACATTACGTATGTACTCATGATACAGGCTTCATGTCGGATTAACGTCACTTGTGTTTCCAGTGTTGGCAGTGCTTTCACAGCAGTCTAATAAGCATTAATTTGTGTTCCTATGATTCAGCAATCTATATTCCAGTGTTGCTCGACCCCGGATGATTACGCTGACGTAAGTTACATATGATATTCACATCATCGCACCGTGAAGTGCACTTCGTTGCGATAATACTGACGACTGTGCTCTAACGTGAGTGCTGACGTTATGTCACTCTATAAGTTGCCCTTTAAACGCCAGTGTAGTCGACGTTCCTGGTAAGCCCACGTGTGCACACAACTACTTCAATTACAAAAACACGTCGATCCCCCTCGTAAAGCTTGGCTCAATGCAAAGAAAATGCGACATAGTCAATTACTAGCCGACTGCTTCGCGTGAAACCGATTCCCACAAGTAGTGGGATCTGCCGAATTTTTTATTGTTATTATTAATTCAGACAGGGAGTTGGTTCCAGTCTTCCGTTATTCGTGGAGCAACTTTGCGTAAACTTCGACGAGACAGCAGATGCACGTAAGCAAAGGATGAACGCTGTAGAGAGAACGTGATCTCTATTTCGCGCGTGCTGCGCCGCGCGATGCGGCCGCTGTAAGCGGGAGCCCACTGAGCGCACCGCTCGGAGCTCGTGTAGCAGTAAGTGCTAGCGAGGGACGTGCCGCTACAGTGATGATGGTGACAGATTTACTAGATCAATGACACCAAATGTTAGCCGAAAAGCAGCGAACTTTGATTGTTCCTCGGCGCGGAGGCATAACGCTGATAATTTCGAATGTATTATTAACTCTGCCTGTGCAGTGCTACCGCTTATCATCATCATCGACATCATCATCATTTTCAGCCTTCATAGGTCCACTGCAGGGCGAAGGCCTCTCCCATCCCCAGTTTAACCTATTCTGTTCTAGCAGATTCCATTTTATCCCAGCGAGCTTATTAATTTCGTCACTCTATCTAACTCTCTGTCTTCCTCGACTTTGTTTCCAGTCCCTTGGTAACCATTCTGTTGCTCTTACTGTCCACCGGTCCCTGTCCAACGCATCACGTGGCCAGCACAGGCCCATCGTTTTATGTGGGCTTACAGACGCGGGTAAACTGAAGCAGGGCAAGCTAGAAACTCACTTTTTCTGTTCGTGCTTAGCCACACAACACGTACGGCGTCCCATGTTTGTTAAAAAAAGTATCGCTCTTCGACCCTACGGAGTCCAATCCCCCAAAAGAGACGCCTAAGGACATTCATAAACCATATTGGAAAAGGGCGACGCGTGTCTTACTAGCAATATGGCGTACATAATTATTGCCGAACAGATCGGGAAGTCCTTATCGAAGTGAACGGCGGCCGAGCGCTGTGCTCAGATCGCTCACGCCTTTTGCACGCCGCTTGGCGTCCAGAGAGACCTGAGCCCTGTCGTTCGCAACGCCAATTCTCGCTCTTCCTCTACCGCCTCACTGGTACAGCTTACGAGAAGCGACACACTCCCTGCCAGACACTCACATGCGCCCTCCTTTCGTGTCCCAAGCGTCAAACTCCCCGCGGAAATACGCGCAAAGTCAGCGCCACTCGGCGGACGGAAGAACCCTCTTCTTTTTTTCACGCAACACCATGCCCCGTCGTCCATAGCTGTTGCAATTAGAAGACGGTCCGCGACCGTAAAGCCTTCACCTCCCCTGGGAAAAGCAAGAAGGAAAGGGGTGTGTGTGTGCGGGGGGGGGGGGGGGGTAGAAAAATATAAGGAAGAAACGACGCAAAGTGTGCGCGTACTGCTTCTTTAGCCGCCACTATGGGGGAGGGCTAACGGCAGAGCGAGGCTTAGCTGCCGACTCGCGCGGCGCTTCCACTAATGCGAACCCCTCTCCATCCGCCCCTTAACCCTCATTGCGCACTCGTATTCATAATGGATACCTCCATATCGGTAAGAGCGCAGCCGCGTGCTCACACACAGCACGGCGTCGCGGTGTTTGGGCGACGCGCCGAGCCAGAACGTCTGGTTATATTTGGCGTGAAAGACGCATCGCTAGACGGCGCAGTAAATGGCGACGGCTAACGCGTTTAGACCGTCGCGCGAGAAATGATCGGTGAATGTAACTGCTTCCTACAGGCAGAGTCTTTCAATACTTTTCTTGAAAAGTACTGAAGTACTCCGCTACAGTTTTCGAAACCCAAAGACGGCGGCTGAAATATGGGCTTGTTCGTTGGTCTTCGTCGAAGGAAATAGCGCTGGTTGAAGAAAGACACAGGACACAGGCGCTAACTTCTAACATTATGTTGGAAGTTAGACACGGCAAGACCTCACTGGATTCTGCGAGTTGCGGCGCCTCTTGTTTCCGTCGTCATTGAGTCATTGAAATATAACCGCATTGGAAAGGTCGGTAACGTCAGAGCCGGTTATCCCAAAATGTTTGCGTGAGGATGAGCTGCCCTCATGGAAGCCAATGAAGAAGAGCATTAAGAATGCGAAATGAGGAGAAATCTTGAGTGATACGAACCTGTAGCCTGACCTGTCTTAAGCCTCTAAAGTGCATCGTAGGCCCGTCTGTTGCGTCGAATCTCGGGCTCGGTTCAGTTGATTGTCTTGTCAGCAGCGACTGATTTGGGGTATAGCGTACTGTGAACGCGCACGCAGGGCTCACTTCGAATACTTGGCTAAGCTCATAACCCGTTTAACAACCATTTAGTCATAATTTATTTCTATATGCAAGATCATACCTCAGCTTTACCCGCCCGCAATATTTTTAAATGGTGGTGCCCTGGCTTAACATATTCAATCGAGCATACCTCCACTTGCCGACGTTGGCTAGTGTACGTGAAATGAAGGCTATGATAGAATGCGTTTAATAGTTTAGGTACGGTGAGCGTCTTAGAGGCGAGACAGCGACGGGACAGCAGTCAGTTCCCCGAAACGGAGCCAGCACGAGCACCAACCACAACAACCGTCTTCTTCATCGTTCTCTATGGTAACCGTATTTATCACTACAATCACTTCCCGGCATAAAAGGAGCCATCCTGGCGACCTATGGCACAGGTAATACTGGTGGGTCGTAGTGAGGTTTCAATCGATCGACATGAACAGTCTCGCGCCCGCGGCGGCGTTGATCCGTAGGTGGCTGAAGAGGCTCAATAACGTAGTTGACCGGTGAAGTCTGGCGTAGGACCCGGTAAGGACCGTCATACTTAGGGACGAGCTTTGCGGAAAGGCCGGGGGCAGATGAGGGCACGCGAAGCCACACGATTGTTCCAGGTGAATATGACGAAGCAGATAAGTTTCGGTCATGAGAGTGTTTCTGGCGGGCCTGGTCGTGCGTGGTAAGCGAGCGTGCGAGCTGCCGACATTCTTCGGCATAAGTGGCGGCTTCGGCTAGAGTCGTAGTTTCTGAGGGGTCCGGTCGGTACAGAAGAATAGTATCCAAGAACGAGGAAGGTTCCCGACCATAAAGCAGGAAGAACGGAGAAAACCCCGTAGTAGGCTGAATGGCGCTGTTGTAAGCATACGTGACAAACGGTAGTATGCGGTCCCAATTCGTGTGGTCATCGGAAACATACATGGAGAGCATGTCGCCGAGTGTGCGATTGAAGCGCTCGGTCATCCCGTTGGTTTGCGGGTGATATGCGGTAGTAGTTCGATGGACAACGTTGCATTCGCGGAGGAGGGCTTCTACGGCTTCGGATAAGAAGGAACGTCCGCGGTCACTGAGTAGCTCGCGAGGTGCACCATGCCGAAGAACGAGCTTTCAAAGGATGAACAAGCCGACCTCACGCGCTGTGGCCTCTGGAAGCGCGGAAGTTTCAGCGTAGCGCGTGAGGTGGTCCACAGCGACGATCACCCAGCGGTTGCCATCTGGTGTGTACGGTAGGGGACCGTACAAATCGATCCCGATGCGGTCGAACGGCCGAGAGGGACAGGGCAGTGGCTGGAGTGGACCTGTGGTCGTGTGCACAGAGCTCTTCCGGCGTTGGCACTTGGAGCATGAACGGACGTACTGCCGAACAAAGCGGTACATTCCGCGCCAGTAGTATCGAATCCGGAGGCGTGCATATGTCTTCACCACACCAGCATGGGCGCATTGCGGATCCGCGTGAAAGGAGGCACAGACGTCGGAACGTAGATGGCGAGGAATTACCAGCAACCATTTGCGGCCATCAGACAGGTAGTTTCGGCGGTACAGGAGGCCATCACGGATTTTAAAGTGGCGAGCAGTGCGTCGAAGCGAGCGGTTGGTTGTATGTGGAGACGCCTGAGACAGATACTCTAGGAGAGAGGCTATCCATGGATCCTGGCGTTGCTCAGATGACATGTCGGCATGTTCAAGAGATGAACAATCGGGGCTCGAAATAGGCGCAACACCATACTCATGGGGAAGTGGCGAACGAGAAAGAGCGTCGGCATCCGAATGCTTACGGCCTGACCGATAGATGACACGGATGTCATAATCTTGAAGACGGAGCGCCCAACGAGCTAGGCGACCAGATGGGTCTTTTAATGACGATAACCAGCACAAAGCGTGGTGATCAGTCACGACGTCGAATGGGCGGCCATATACGTAAGGTCGAAACTTCGTGATTGCCCAAACGATGGCAAGGCATTCTTTTTCCGTGACTGAGTAGTTCTTTTCTGCTTTAGTGAGAGTGCGACTGGCGTAGGAAACGACATACTCGTCGAAGCCAGATTTACGCTGGGCAAGAACAGCGCCGAGGCCTACTCCACTAGCGTCCGTGTGGATTTCGGTTGGAGCATCCGGGTCAAAGTGGCGTAGGATAGGTGGGGATGTCAGAAGATGGCGTAAAGAGGCGAATGCTTTGTCGGAAGCGGAAGACCACGCCGAAATGTCTTGGTTGTCGGCAAGTAGCTGTGTGAGTGGGGCGATTATCGTCGCGAAATTGCGCACAAATCTGCGAAAGTACGAACAAAGGCCTATGAAGCTACGGAGTTCTTTTAGTGTAGACGGCCTGGGAAAGTCGGCGACAGCGCGAAGCTTGGCAGGATCGGGACGGACACCATCCTTGCTGACAACGTGCCCTAAGATGGTAAGCTGGCGTGCGGCGAAATTGCACTTCTTCAAGTTCAGCTGCAGTCCCGCGTCCGCAAGGCAAGTGAGGACGCTTGCGAGGCGAGTGAGGTGGGAGTCGAAGTCCTTCGAGAAAACGACGATGTCATCCAGATAGCACAGGCACGTGTTCCATTTTAGGCCTCTTAGGATGTTGTCCATCAGACGTTCGAAGGTGGCAGGCGCATTACAGAGGCCAAACGGCATCACGTTGAACTCGTACAGTCCGTCAGGAGTTACAAACGCAGTCTTGGGGCGGTCGGCTTCATTCATAGGAACCTGCCAGTAGCCCGATCGAAGGTCTAAGGAAGAAAAGAACTCTGCTCCTTGCAGGCAATCGAGAGCGTCGTCAATTCTGGGCAGCGGGTAAACATCTTTTCGCGTGATCTTATTAAGACGCCTATAATCAACGCAGAATCTGATGCTGCCGTCCTTTTTTTCACCAGCACAACCGGAGAGGCCCAAGGGCTGTGTGAAGGTTGGATTACGCCACGCTGAAGCATGTCGCTCACCTGCTCGTCGATGACCCGGCGTTCAGCGTGAGAGACTCGATACGGATGCTGGCGCAAAGGTGCGTGGGTGCCGGTGTCAATGCGGTGAACGATGGCAGACGTGCGGCCCAAAGAACGTTGGTTATGGTCGAATGAAGTCTTGAAGCGATCAAGTAGCGCCAAGAGTTGCGTACGCTGAGCAGGGGGGAGTTCAGAATCAATCGATGGAAGGAATGCCTCGAGAGATGAAGTGGTAGTGGTATCAGAGTGGTAGTGCTGTTGACGTGAGGAGTTGTCGAGCCATCAGGCAGGTGACTGGAGTAAACAGAGACTATTTCCTCAAGGTGACCTATTAGTTCGCCGTGGAACAAGGTGACTGGGGAAGAAAACGGGTTCGTGATATAGATGGCGCCGCAAGAGTTTTCTATAGTGACAACTGCGAATGGGAGAAGGAAGCTCTTGCGAGAGCCAAATGCTTCGGAGGGTGTAAACAGGGCAGTGACAGAGGACGCGCCGTCGCAAGAGAGTGGCACAAGAACAGAGGACAGAGGAGGAATGTGAGTGTCCGCAGCGACGACGACTCGAGAAGATAATGCCTGGTCAGAGGGCCCGTCATACATCGGCGTTTGACACAGCGGCAGTTCACACATCGTTGACAATTCTAGTTCGGCACGCGCACAGTCAACGACGGCATGATGAGCGGAAAGGAAGTCCCAGCCCAAGATGATGTCGTGCGAACATGGTGAAAATACGACAAATTCAACTGCATACAAAACGTTCTGTATGACTAGCCGAGCTGTGCACGCCATAGAAGGCTGGATGTGGTGCGAAGTTGCCGTACGGAGAGAGACGTCGGAAAGCGGAATCGTAATCTTCTTTAACTTGCGGCACAGTTCACCACTCAGCACAGACACAGCAGCACCAGTATCAACGAGCGCTTGCACAGCTACACCATCAATATACACAGTTATTTCGTTGGCGGGTAGAAATCGAGGCCTTGAAGTTTTCGATATGAGCGCAGCTCTTGCCTCGGGAACTGCGACGGTTAGTTTTCCGCTGGGACGGGTGGCGGGCGACGAACCATAGGCGAAATGGAACGGCGCCGTGGTGAGGGTGACCGATGCCTGTCGAAGCCGCGACGACTTGACGATGACGTGTCCGACGTGGGGTGGAAGGAACTCGACTGAGGTGGCTCTGTACGATAGTAGCCGTACCCTTCTTCGCCAGCACCTTGGCGGAAATCACGACGACGACAGAAACGGGCGACATGGCCAGGGAGACGGCAGGAGTAGCAGATCGGCCTGTTGTCGTGTGTGCGCCAAGGATTGGAGGACGGTGGTGCGGGACGGCGAAAAGGGGGCGGGTCCGGGCGTACAGGCGGACTTGCTGCGTAGAAGGCATTAGCCTGTCGAGCAGGGTCCGTGACGAGTGGTAGCGACAGCGATGATCGTCTGGCGACCTCAGCGTAAGTCAGAGGTGCGGAGGTAGGCGAAGGATGGTAGGTGGAAGGGAGAGCGTCAGAGACTTGCTCCTCTATCGCTTGTCTGAGCGTCGGGTGCAGCGTATGCGCACTGGCCGGAACGTAAGGCACAAGAGACAGTTGTCGCGCCACTTCTTCGCGGACGAACTGCTGGATCTGTTGCATTAACGTGGTCTGGTCGGCAGAAACAGCGCCAACGGTTAATGCAGACGTTGCGGCCGGGTCGAAGCTCGGCTGTCGCGTAGAAATGCGCTGTCTCCGCAGCTCGTCGTAGCTCTGACAGTACTGAGTCACCTCTGCGACAGTTTGGGGGTTTTTGGCAACGAGCATGTGGAAGGCGTCGTCTTCAATACCTTTCATAATGTGCCGGATTTTGTCAGTATCAGACATGTCTGGATTGACACGACGGCAGAGGTCCACAACATCCTCGATATAAGACGTGAAGGTCTCACCAGAACGCTGCGCGCGGCCGCGCAAGCGCTGTTCGGCGCGGAGCTTGCGAACAGCGGGTCGGCCGAATACTTCCGCGAAGCGTGTCTTAAAGGACGACCAGTTAGGAATGTCAGCTTGGTGATTGTTAAACCACAGCTGTGCCACACCCGCGAGATAGAAGTGAAGGTAGCCAAGTTTATCGGCTTCATCCCACTTATTGTGCGCGCTTACTATTTCGTATGAAGATAGCCAGTCTTCGGCGTCTTGCTCGTCGGAGGCGTTGAAAATCACCGGATCCCGCTGTCTTGGCATGCCGGAACAGGTAAGAGATGGAGTTGGGGTAGCAGCTTGCTGGGCCATGTCGTTAGGAATCGACGAGGCGGGGGGTAGAGTCCGAGAACGAAGTTCCAGGGTGAAGAACCCAGCACGCTCCACCAATTGATAGAATGCGTTTAATAGTTTAGGTACGGTGAGCGTCTTAGAGGCGAGACAGCGACGGGACAGCAGTCAGTTCCCCGAAACGGAGCCAGCACGAGCACCAACCACAACAACCGTCTTCTTCATCGTTCTCTATGGTAACCGTATTTATCACTACAGCTATAATGAATGCCTATGCTTAATAAGAACTTGTTGGTCGAGTTGGTGAATACTTGACATCATGATTTTAGTGCTAAAAGAAGACGATCACGTGAGAGAAGACAGGACAATAGCTATCGAGATGTCGTCAGTGATATCAAATGTCTTTGGTTAATGAATTGGCTAATGCCCGGTAAATTATCGCCACTGTTGGCTCACCATCGGCAAATGTCGAGTCGTGCTGCCGTACGTTTCCTAAATGGTAGCAAGTGCCGCTAATTGTAGTAGAAACACCATCATCATTCAGTATCAATCCCCGATGATTGAGCACATGCATAGACAACGACATTATTTCACCCGATATTCTTTATCTCTCCATACAGTGTAGTACCTCCCGCCAAGTCAGAAGACACAACGCGAGTGTTAGGACGGGTAGTGACCGCGGAGCAGAACCAGGAGACTGAAGTAACTTGTAAGAATAAGGCTGGGATAGAGCACATTCGGCAAGCATTCTCAAATCATGAATGGCAGTCTACCACTATCCCTCAAAAGGAAGGTATATATAACAGCTGCATCTTACCGGTACCTACCTACGGAGCTGAAACCTGGAGGCTTACGAAGAGGGTTCAAGTGAAATTGAGGACGACGCAGAGTGCCGTGGAAAGGAAAATGATAGGTGTAACCTTAAGGGGCAAGGAGAGAGCAGAATGGGTCAGGGAACAAACGGATGTTAAGGACATCTTAGTCTAAATCAAGAAGAAGAAATGGGCATGGGCAGGGCATGTAGCGCGTAAGCAGGATAACCGCTGGTCATTAAGAGTAACAGCTGATTCTAAGAGAAGGCAAGCGCGCGAGGGGGAGCCAGAAAGTTAGGTGGGAAGATGAAATTAAGAAGTCTGCGGGCATAACGGGGCCGCAGAAAGCAAAGGACCGGGTTGATTGGCGAAACACGGGAGATGCCTTTCCCCTGCAGTGGGAGCATTAAAGATGAAGAAGAAGAAGAAGATGATGATCACAACGCGAGATTAGGGAAGCACGATGCATTGTTTCTTAAGGTTGGTCGCCTTATTACGCGGCTACCATAAAGAGAAAACAGGACGCAACATCTGCTCCGACAAAGACAGCATGACACGTTTTCACCCAATTCTCGGCCAATCCACCGCATTGGGTGTGAGCCACGGTGACAGGCGAGCAAGATCAGAAGAAACACGTGGATGTCGTCTCCGATAATGCGTCAAGGCGTTCGCGCGACAACCATGCACACGTGCATCGATGATCATCCGCGAAGCCGACAACCGCGAAGGAAGAAGGACGGCAAGCTGCTACTGGCGTGAAGCTGTTGCCGCCAGTGCCGTGAATAAAATATGGAACGCCGGAACGAGACAAGCGTGGCATCAAGCTCGGCCTACACGGTTCGGCTCGCTCCTGTGCCTGTACGCCGCCACAAGAGGCCTTATATAGTGTACGAAGCCATCGATGGATGGTTTGCAGCATCGCACCGAAGCGAAGCTACAGAGTCTGCATTATTGATAACATCGCCCCTTCTTTGTTCCTTCCTTGATGGCCGCTTCCTGTCGCTCCTTTCTTTGCAGGTTTCGTTCCTTCTCGAGACCTGTATTGTCTTCGCTCTTGTACTTTCTCTTCATGTTATTACTTCCGTAAAGAAGACGTCCCGCGGTAGTTCACCGCCATAATAATAGACTACACAATATGTATGCGGCTGTGAAACTTCGATTTCTCCTCTATTCTCCACCCTGCGCTCGCCTTTTTTTTTTTGTAACACGAAAGTATTTTATGCCGGGGTGCAACAAGACTTCACTGACGTATTTCCGTCACGGAAATACGTCAGCGAGGTGACAATAACGAGAGCCGATAGAGAACGCTTCGGTAGTTTAAGCTTTCGGTGCAGCGAGAGACATGCGAGCGGGAAGCGGAACGCCTTCCCGCGTTCACGGCCCAAGCTACGAACATCTGCCTCCCGCGTTCCTGAAGCGCAGTGTCATGGTGTATTCACGATCACAGGCGTAGGTTACCTTATAACTGGACAGCGTACACCTTGCCGTTTCTCTCAAGTGACGACGCTTTGAAAGAAAGCATATCGAGTACCAGTGTTTATTATTGCTTGTTGATGACCTTTGACATGGATTCACCATATGCTGTGTCCAGGTGTATGTTAATTACTTCGGCTACCACAAGGGTTAAACAATGATCATACGCGTTAGTAGTCGGGAGGGAGATGTTCCACTAGGCGTCAACGTGGGTGCATCCACCTCTAATAATGCTACAGCTGCCAAACACCAATAGACATTGTGCAAGCTCTCATAAATCAATGTACAGTCAACAATGGACTATACTTTTGTGAAGACACGATTCACTTTCGTGTTATACCGATTACTTTGACGGAGAGATCAACCACGTGTTTAAAAATCTCCGTTCTCTACAACGCCCAATCGCTTACCTTATTACAGCGCGCCAAATGCATTAGGCTGTATACTCGGTTAATCGCACTCATCTGAGGCAAAAACAAGAAGTGTGCATGACAGGCTGGACCCACTGGAGCTCACTCGAATCAAAATGCGACAACCGCGGCCGGTATTCGAACCCACCACCTCCCGGTCAGCAGCCGAGCACCGCAACCACTGTACCACCGAGGCTATGGACATTTCCCAATATAACCAAGCTGAGCAGTCGGCTTTCATCATTTGCCGTGTACCTGTGGAAGAAGCTCCGCCGACAGCAAAGGGGACAAGAAAATTCTTCTCACAGAGAATAGAAGAGCCGTGAATTGCAATAACAACATTTATTTATTTATTTATTTATTTATTTATTTATTTATTTATTTATTTATTTATTTATTTATTTATTTATTTATTCATAAGAAAAGACACCGCAGCAACGCGCGCTGTTCGAATCCGAGTCATCCTTCATCTGAAAAAGGATGCGACCGGGAAAAAAAAATCTTGTCGCATATGTTGTTGGGTCGCATAACGGGCGCGCGCGTTTCATTCAAATGCAAAGTGGCGGTACGCGACCGTGACATCTGAAGAGGAAAATGATAACACGCATGCGCGGATGTGGCTGAGTGGTACGCACCGAACTTGCCTTTCTTTCGCGTTTATTCACGAAACAAGCCGCACGCGAGTGAGTTCACTTCGTCGCCTGCAGTTACAATGTGCACTTTATTAAGACTCTGTAATCATGCCAGTTCTCCGTTGAGCTTGTTCTTATACAAAGAGATATAACTGCTAAAGATAAAATAAAGAGAACAAGATGAATCAGCGCAAGTACTGCGGTAGTGGTTTGAGGATAGGAAAGGCGCTTATTTCTGCAACCCATAACAGAATACGCGCAGCGTCGTTGAGGAGAGGAGGTGCGAAAGAAGAGAGCGGAAAGGAGAGGCCACCTTCTCGAGAAACGAGTACCCACAGCACAACCCGCCAGACCGGGGTACTTCTCCCCCCATTAGCAAAGCCAGCCAGAGGGCACTGGGAATCGAACCCAGCACCTTCCCGCATTGGAGGCCGACGCTCTAACCACTCAACCACCGCTGCCGTCGCAAGCATTTTCGCTCACTTTCAAGGTATAGAGAAGTATCGAAAGGTATCTTCGGTGTAATATATATGCCCGAGTGTAAGTACCCTTCTAGAATAAAACAAGTCAACTTGTTTTTGTTGTTTTTTTAAAGAGCGCAGCATTTTAGGGCCTCGGGTTGTCGTCCACCCGCTGTCTCATGTCGCCTGGTCACGCAGTGGTCAATACAGGCCTAAAAAATGGTTAACGGTGCTCAAACCCAGTGGGAAATAAACTAACGAGGTCTAAAGCAATAAAAACTACAAATATAACCGAGAATTTATGGAAATAATTTACTTAAAATCGCGAAAAACGCTCCTGAAGCATCCAGTCGATACGCGCGCCGCGCAAGAGAGTGCGCCACCGCTTTGGCAAGCGCGCGATTGCCCAGGGAATCACTGAGTTGCCCGTGCTACGCACATCCTGAGGTTTCACGCTAGTGGAGCT
Organism: Rhipicephalus sanguineus; assembly: GCF_013339695.2. Classification (NCBI taxonomy): domain Eukaryota; kingdom Metazoa; phylum Arthropoda; class Arachnida; order Ixodida; family Ixodidae; genus Rhipicephalus; species Rhipicephalus sanguineus. The sequence continues at coordinate 29,611,418 of NC_051184.2, read as the reverse complement.
GTATTAAGCACATGATTTATAAGTATACCAAGACATAAACAATTTTTTTCGTGTGCGCCTCAGGGCTAGTTTTCAAAATGAAAAAAAAAAAGTCTAACAGCGAAAAAGCATTTTAAAGAAAAACAATACCAAATAGTAATCTCTGCTTTGCTGCAATGCCGCGATGACTTCTAACGTTACATTTATTCAATCATAGGCCTGCGCTCATCTCCGCGATTTCTGCCTGCAGTGGTTCTGGCGAGCGCCACTACGTGTTGATGCAGTCGGCAGCAATATGGGCGCTTCGGAAAAAAAAGTGTTGGAGGACCAGTTTAACCTGGGGCTTCTAAAGCTAACAGGAAGATAACTTTTTTAAGTCGCACTTGACATCATCGTACATACAACGATTACTATGACTTAAACACAGGGTGGTGTGCGGCGGTGACAATGCCGCCCATCGCTCCCCTTCAGCGCCCACCGCTTTCGATCGACCACCCACCGCTCCGACTGATCCCTTGTAAAAGCGCGCCTAGGGGCCATAAAAATGGCAACGGTGCGTACACAACACCAGCTGGTACAGGAGCCTACATAAGAGACTCGTATTACAGTGAGGCAGTCTCACGCACGCTTGTCGTGCCTTCCGCCACTTCGTTACCTCAGACGGAGTCTGAACAGGTGGCTGCGCGGGCTCAACGATTGTCGACGCCAGTGCGAGTCTCCCCCCCCCCCCCCCTCGCTTCTCTGTACACACCAGTTCGCCTAATACATAGTTCAACCTCGATGTGATGTATGGGCTGCTGAAATCGTCCTCACATCAAACGCGACCACCTGGCACGCCACGAACGACATGATAGTGCAGCCGTTATAGCACAGGAACTAGACATACACGACACACTTAACTATAGTGGATCAAGCAGGAAATGCTTAAAAGAGAAAGACAGCAAGGGCTAGCAAGGGTTAAGAGGCAACACCGCAAAGCGTAAAGACTGCGACAACGTGGATACTACGATACAAGAGTTTTCCATATAAGATAGCGCGGTATCGAGTTACGTGCTACGTGTTTCGTTAAATTACCAAGTCGCCTTCTACTTTACTATTATCTTTTTCTTCTTTCTTGCGCGGTATCTAAACTACAGGAAAAAAAAAAGTTCACTTTCAAAGTTACCTCGATAAGAAAAACAGTCGGAGTGGGTGAAAAGGAAACACATACAATACACGTTTCAAAGCGAAAGATGATATGGCATCAGGCGTCGAGACATTACCGGGGTTCGGTATCTCAAACAAGCGCGTGGCACAAGCACGCCATTATTACGTCACTATGCTGTCATGATGACGTCACATAACGTGCCGTCACATGATGGCGTCATCATGGTCAAAGGTGGGGCCGATCACGGATGCAGGGCAAAACCACGTTACGTGCAGAAAGTTTACAGAGGGGGAGGGGGAGGATCAATACATCTACTGAGAAGAAAAAGAAGCTGGCTTTCGCCTTCGAGTCGTCTTAGGTGAATGTATTTTAGTTTGTTATATAGTCAGAAGAGCGGATAGCGAACATCACCCAGCATGTGGAGGATCCATCTTTCAGTGTGACGTCACCCGCCCTACCAAACGTGGACCGAACAGGCCGAATGGTACATACAGAAGCTATAGGTAGAGGGACAACACATATGGGATGGGACGGAAAGGTCAAATCGCTGTCTTCTTCAGTCCCTTTCGTCCCCCTTCCTATGCTGTTACTATATTTAGCAACACGCGCTCCTCGCGTGCGGAGTGCCGACGACGGCCCGCGCCGTTCGACGTAATCGATGTCAACGATGTTCTCGGCCGCCGGATGGGCGTCGCCCGTGCAATTATCAAATGGCAACGCAAGAACAACACGCCGAGAAGAGTTGCGGATGGAATGGCACAACGTCATTCGGTAGCCCTCCCGAGTCAATGACCGTTCGCTCCTTTGTCTCAGTCGTTTATCTCATCACTTTCTATCATTCTTTATCAGTGCGGTTTTTTTTTTTTTTTTTGCTCTACAAGCCTGCGTCCGCCATCTCACCGTTGTAGATATAATAATAATTGTTCGGGTTTTACGTCATAAAGCCACGATATGATTATGAGGGACGCCGAAGTGGTGGCCTTTAGAAATCTCGACCATCTGGGGTTCTTTAGTATGCACCTAATTCTGAGTACACGGGCCTCTAGAATTTCGCCTCCATAGAAATGTGGCCTCCGCCGCTGGGATTCGATCCCGCGACCTTCGGGTCAGCAGTAGAGCACCGTAACCACTACACAACCGTGGCGAGTCTCCCCGTTCTAGTAGATCCTTGTATTAGGATGATGGAAACAATAATCAAGGCCTCCACAAACGCGAAAAGTGACCGTCGGCGTCGGCAACACGAGTGACGCAGAAAGGTCATGTCATGACGTGATCCTACGACGACATCGTTACGTCACACGTCGCCAAACTTGTAGCGTCACTATGAGGTCCCCTCACGTGACGTGTCATGATGACGTAATCACATGACATCGTTCCTTGGTCGAAGGTGGGCTGATCACGGAGGCGCTGCAAAACCACGTGAGGTGCAGAAAGCTTCCAATTCATCCAATCCCGGAGGCAGTGTAAAACCACGTTGGGTGCGGAAAACTTTCGGGCAGGATCAATGCAACCGGCTGAGGAGAAAAAGAATAACAATGTGGCTTTCACCTTCCCGTCGTCCTAGGCAAATGCATAAGGGTCCGTGTGACTTAATTATGTCGATGATCAAAACAAGCCGCTCCTGAAACCACATTCAAGAAGTTAATCGTCTAGTTGGAGCTACAGACAGGAGTGCAGCCTACTTTTCTAACAGGCCCCCTGCCTTTTCCTGCGCTTTCAACATGTCGGGTTACCTGAACCCGCAACAAAAATAATAAAAAGGAGGCATCCACTGAGTATGGCCGAGCGGCAAAGTAAACGTTAATCTACACCTCGATGGTCTAGAATATGCTGCTCAAGCATGCAGAAGTCACCCGGTCCCTCATGTACTCGCCTAAAACGACTGTGTAGCGAAAGCCGCCATCTTTTTCTTCTCGGTCGACTGTACCAACCCCTCTCGCCACCTCCCGAAAGCTTTCTGCAACCAACGTGGTTTTGCACTGCCAGCGGCATCGAAGGCATTGGAAGCTCTCTGCACCTACCGTGGTTTTGCAATGCCTCCGGGATCGGCCCACCTTTGACCAAGCGACGATGTTGCGTGATGACGTCATGATGCGACGTCACAATTACGTAACAAAATTTGGTGACCATTTATGTCATCATGACGCCATATTGTGACGTCACCGCGTGATTATGGATTTTGCATCACTTGCGTCGACGTCGACGGTCATTTTAGCGATTGATGAGACATCTAAGGCTAAGATGGCGTCTATCGCAATCATCTTAGCCTAAGACATCTAAGGCTAAGATGGCGTCTATCGCAATCATCTTAGCCTAAGACATCTAAGGCTAAGATGGCGTCTATCGCAATCATCTTAGCCTAAGACATCTAAGGCTAAGGTGGCGTCTATCGCAATCGCGGTGCACCAACGCCACATTGCCAACTCTCGATTTCACGAAGCCAAAATCGGTGCTCTCTTCATCTCACCCGAGGCTACGCACGGCCGTTGAATCAGGCCAAGGCGGGCAGCAGTTTTTTCCCCAGGCGTTCGTGATAGTGCTGGCTGGTTGCAGAGAATAGGAACCCAACTACGTGACCGGGGCTGCAAAGAGGTGAGGAACGGGCTTCGTTTCGTTCGCCGGAATCCAAGCCCTGTGCTTGTTTCCCAGAGCTTAATGTCGGCAGAGGTTAAAGCTCTGCCTACGATACGAACAAGAACACCGCTGTTTTTCACCGAACTACCCCGACCATGCAGGGCCCATAAACAACCTCTGAATATACAAGAAACGAGCGCGTTATCCTCTCCTGGCGTTCCCCGCCTTTTAGGCGCAGCTCGTGACGCCAGCAGTCTGTTCACTTGACGTCATGAGGAAATAAGCTCCCGATTGGTCCATATAGGAGGGAAATCGGTTGTAATTTGCTTGATACCCTGATTTGCCATGCAGTGGCACGTCCCGTTCTTACTTGGCTCGCACGACTATCGTGCGCGATCAACCAATTTCACTTCCTTTTGTGCCTTTCCGACTGCGCAATAGGAAATAACAACAGCGCGTAGCCAGAAAGCGCGAATCTCTCGGATATGTTCAACGCTTAGTGCTAACATTGTCCACGTGTTTTAAGAAGAAATGAATGCTGAGGAGGAAACAGCGCCTGCAGGAAGGGTAGTGAAGGCCAGAAACTTCCTTGTCTTTGAAGTCGGAGTGTTTTAGAGGCCCTTTAGAGTCAAGTTGTAGAGCAGGAACGTAGTTTAGTGTTTCATGCTTTTATCGTACGACTTAAGCTCGCAACTGCCACCGTATGGCCGACGCTTCGATAAGTGGACCAATCTTCGTCAAGGACGCCTTGTCATCCTTTGTATGATAGCTTTGAAGGGCTTTAAAACTAACACGTCAAAGCATCCCGCAAGGATCTCTTCAGTGAGGTTCCTAGAGTTAAAATGTGAGATTTTAATACGAAAGCCTTAGATGCCTCATCAAACATGAAAATTGACCTTAGGCGTCAGCGTCCCGTGTCGGCGGTGTCCTGCGGCGTCGGGGGCAGCACGAGTGATGTAAAAAAATCATCACCTGATGACGTCATCATACGACATCATGACGTTATAGATTGCCAGAGTGTGTGACGTCATTATGACGTCATCATGGCGTTACACGACGTAACGTCACGTGATGACATCACACGGCATCGTAGCTTGGTCAGATATGTGCCAATCACGGAGGCAGTGCAGAACCAGGCCCCTTTTGCACCCCCTTGCTGACGGCCATGTTTGTAGCTTACATATTAGCCGCGGTGGTCCAGTGGTCACGGTGCTCGATTGCTGACCCGAAGGTCGCTGCAGATGGAATCTCGGCCGCGGCGGTCGCATTTCGACGGAGGCAAAGTGCTAGAAGCTCGTGTATTTATATTTAGGCCACGATTTAGGCGCACGTTAAATGGCACCAAATGATCAAAATTTCCGGAGCCCTGCACTACGGCGTCCCTCATAATCACATCGTGGTTTTGAGACGTAAAGCCTGAACAATTATTCATTATTGTAGCCTACATGGTTTGCTAAACAGGCACTACGCGCGGCTATTTCGTTCACTTGCCCGCGTGATAAAAATGAAAAGTGCCTATCGCTTATGCAGTTTGGTGTATGTATTTCACCCCCACCCCCCTTTTCATTTCTCTCACACTCTTTACACTGCACATTCCCGGTAGTCTCGAACGAGCTCGACGAAAGAAGAAAGTTTTCTACCATTCGCAATGCTGCACTCTTCTAGCGTTCCAGGTTACACAACCACAATGGCTGGGGGCATTCTCCGCCATTCCTTTGTGTCCACGTGCATGGCAAGATATCGCGTTCCTCGTCGCCTGCCCCACGCTATACATAAACTACCAGGAGACGCAGCGCATCTGTGTTGTTGCAACAGCGACACTGCCGCCTCAATTTCCGGCGAAAGAGGGCAGGACCTGACATCCCCCCCAGCGAATCGTACCCTCGCATTAACCTCGCATCTCTCGGTGTTTATGGCCCTCGCCTCCCTGCCTGGGATCTGTCTACGTACCGGAATCGTGTCCAGGGACGTTTACACTCGCTTACTGGACGCCCCCCCTCCCACTACGCGCAGCGTCCATTGTTGGGCCGGCATCTCATTGTGTGTTCGTCCACATACGATCCCTATACGGCATCGGTCCTAATAGTTCGCCGGCATTCTGTCGTAACGCGTTATGGCCGCCGCTATTCGTGCCAAAACTTCAGATGTGCGTTCCCCAAAATGCGTGACAAAAATGTATTCTCGTTCCGGTCAAACTTGTTCAGCGATGCCGAAAAGGAATTTTGCCAAGTTGTGTGAAGTTATGCGGAGGGGTGGGAGCACTTGTAAGGCTTGTTTGCCCTTAACCCTTGCCTCTGAAGTTAGCTTTGTAATTGTGCTTACCGTAAATAAAGTAATTACAAAAGAAGTAAGCGTAACAACGCTTAAGGTGTGTCTCACAAGCAGACCGTAGCCACAGGAAGGGGGGGGGGGATGCTTCCCCCCCCCCCTACAATTGGTACTTCCTCAAATAGGTGCTTTCAAATAGACACGGCCATAAGCAAGTGGGTCCCTAAACCACCTCCCCTATATTTTTCCTTAATCATTTCAATAAACACGCCCATCGAGTTCATTATGCCATCATGTTCAACAGCGCCAAACATGGCAACGCTATGCGCAGCGGGCACGCTACCAAAAAAAAACTCCTCTCCGGGTCTTTCGGTATCCCCAGCGTTCGTAATGACGTCACTGGTAGAATCTGGTCATGTCGGCAGCAGTAAAAACCTGTTTGCCTGCCTGCATGTACGCGCGCTCCCTGCTTATTCTCCTCGCACGGCGAGAAGGATAGACGAGCCCACGAACGGAGCGTATAGCAAAGTGAAGGACGGAACGAGCAAGGGCCGCTATTGGACCATCAAACGCGTGCAACTCCGTTTTCATGGAACTATTTCGAAAAATGCAATGCGACTACGTTTCCTTGTAGATTCGTGCACAACTGCAACGTCACAACTAAATTTCGACCTCTGGGTGGTTTAGGGGCGCTTTCAGAGTGACCCAGACAGGCATTCTTTATTGTGAGGTGTGAAAAGAATAAAGCCTCAGCCTGCACCATAAGAATATAGCAGGCAATCCCAATCAGAAAAGAAAAATGAACAGTCCAGAGCCAAGTTAAATTTTGACGGGGAAGGAGAAGGGGACCCCAACCCCCAGTAAGCCAGACAAAAAAATACTACTGTTGATTGTATGCGGTAGTATTCTTGCTCCTAGCATGTTTCACTTAGTTTAATCTTCCGCTGCTGGATCCTTCAAAGTGGTATCTTAGAACTGGAGGCTGCTGCTTGTAATTCTGAAGTGCTTGAGCTCTTCCGTCTTGTCTTCTTTGAGTCTCTCGTTTGTCTTGTTTTGTGTGGGAGTAGGCTGTTGATTGTCGGACCCAGACAGGCAGGCCGAATTTGTATAAGTGCACTTGTCCTTGTCAAAGGCGCTTTGTCATGCTTGGCGCGTCAGTTTTAAAAGAGTTAGTCATACGCCAAGGATGACACTGTTGCTTTTGACCAAGCCAAGTCCACGTATCGAAACGTCGACCAGTTTTCTGAGTCCCTTATTCCTGTTCATACAACCTAGCCCAGAAGAGTGCAGTAGTTAGAGATAATCTGAAGAACATTTCTCGCACGCGGTAACTTTCTTTTTGTCTCCCCTCCCCCCCCCCCCACCCGCACACAAACACGCGCAGAATATTGCCCTAGGGAGGGGAAATACCAGTCGTGCGTTCGACTCGGTGCTTCAAAGTGGGCTCGCTTCAGCTCAGGGCAAATGCGGCACGATGAAACAAAGGCTAGAAAACACAGTTGGTCACGTCTTGAGGCCGGACGCAGTGGACTGCACTTTGCTTTGTTTGTTTTTTTCGTCTTTCTCAATGATCTTGCAAACACAGAGGTCAATGGAGACAATAAGGCGCCCCAAGGGTGACATTTGATGAGCAATCAACTATATATCTCCATCATTGCCCGCGCGCGACCTCTGGTCTTGGGGGTCATTGTTAAAAAAAAAAAAGGAAAACGAAGAAACGGAGAAAGAGTGCAAAAAGAAATAAATAACGTCAATTCGCTCGAATAAAGCATTGAAGCTATCAATTCTGACAGTGTTAAATCCTGTAAATTATAGCCTGCTTTATCATGTGAATTCCAAGTCTCGGGAGATTACTACGCAATGATTGCTGCAGTTTAACGTCCTGAAACCAAGGTATGATTATGGAGGACGCCCTAGTGGAGGGCTCCGGAAATTTCGACTACCTGGTGTTCCCTAACGTGCACCTAAGTCTAAGTACATGGGCCTCTCGCAGTTTGCCTCCATCGAAATGCGACCGCCGCGGCCGGCATTTGATCTCGCTACCTTCGGGTCCGCAGTCCAGCACTATAACGACTAGTCAACCGGGGCGCGGGTGATTATTTACACAGCATTTGACAACCATAGCGTCCTTCGGTCACGTCCACTAACGGGACATTCGGGTGATTGTTTCAGAGAGCTCCTAAAGCTTTGAAAAATTGATGAAAATAGCAACTAAGCGTGACTTCTAAAGTAAGCGGGCCAATCAGGGGCGTAGCCAGGAATGTTTTTCGGGGGGGGAGGGGTGTTCAACTATACTTTATGTATGTTCGTGCGTGCGTTTGTATGTGTGCGTGTATATATACTCTAGCGAAGTCGAACATTTCGCGGGGGAGGGGGCTTCAACCCTCCTCCCCTCCCTGGCTACGCCCCTGGGGTCAATCAGTACACGATAAGGAAGGAACCACATGACTTCCATACCTGCTGCTTGTTGTTGTGGAGCTTTAAAGCTGTTGGGTTCATCACTTTCAAAAACGGTCAGAGCGCTCTCAAACGACCCCCCGAATACGCCGTAAGTCAAGAACATCGAGAAACTTCTCTCCAACTCCGCAAGAAACATCGTTTTTGTTCTCGACCTCCTCGTTTCCGTTTGGTGACTTCCGGTGAAGTTTGTTTCTTCCCGTCTTTACAGGAAGCGCGGACTCCGTAGCGTCTTCTCTTCGTTGTAGTCGCGCTCTGCTAATTGGTTCCGCCCTCGTCGACCACCACTCACGGCTGCAGCTGTGTGGTTGCCGCAAGCAACAAATGCGGAAAGCTCCTCGCTAGTCTTTCTTCCAACTTTGCTTTCTTTACTCTTCTAAATGTCAATCTTCCCCATTCCTTTCCCGTATGCAGGGTAGCATATCGGTTGTTCTAAGCTGGTTAACATTCCTGCCTCTTCTCTCTGTCTCCCTCCTTTTCTCTCTGTTTTTCTCCTCCGCTTTGCTGCACCGTGGTTACCCGCAATTAGGCGCGGAGCATTTGTCAAACACTGTTGTCCTCGTTCGCCTGCGGGTGGGTGTGCGCTGTGAAGTCAAACAAACGCGGAAGCAGAAAAAAAACTTGAAAGGAAAACCTTAGTGCAACTACGAAAATGCCTCGTAGACATACGTCAAGAACAGCGTCGTCTAAAAGTGAACCCGTAATGTTTAGACACATCGGAAGTTGGAGCTAGTTGGCAGGAATTCATAATAAAAGGCGTTATGGCTTACCTACACGGCAACGAGAAAAAATGACTAGACAACGCTGACACCGAGAAAACTCGCACGGTCCTCTTATGCACTCGCCTAAGACGACTCGAAGGCGAAAACCATCTTTCTCTTCTCAGTCCATAAATTAATCCAAGAATTGGAACGATCTTCCTGGGAACGCGAAACCCGCTATACCACGCACATACTACGACACCACCGTCGCATCATTATCGTGCTTGCTTGAAGTTACTGTGACATCACATACCCGCAGAAAGATCCATACAATGTGTCCTTCAGGAATTCACAACGAATGAATGAGTGAATGCGAGAGCTGTTAAAACAAGTACTCTTAAAGAAACAATTAAAATACTATACGGTAGGTACGACACAGCGCGCCCACCTAAGAGTTCAATGCGACTTGGGTAATTATTCTCTGGCTTCACTGTTTTACCGAGTAGCTGTAAATTGCTGGGATCCAGGAGAATGTGCGACTGCGTCGACACACAATTTCTCCTCGTGGCGTTCCCACGCGACCGGGATAAAATGCCTGACCAAGATTGGGCCAGTTAACGGCCAGTTATCGACCCGTTTTCGGTCAGATTTTCGCTTTCGGCCCGTCGCAATAAGCACCAACAGGCGTCTCGTATTTTTTGTATCACACACACACACACACACACGCGCGCGCGCGCGCGATGGAATACAAACAACGCAAAGACACGCACGAGCTACAGAAAAGTATCACCCTTTCAGACGACATCACGAGCGAGAGGCAAAGGATGCATACCGTTTCCACTTCGAGTTAAGCTTAGGGCGTAGTGAGAGCTTTCCAAAGTGGATCGCCATGCCCCGAAGAACGCACTAACGAGTGTCCCAAGACGCACAGTATCGCTGGCCCACTTCTTGCTTACTTCTTCACTGTTAGGGTCAAGTACTTCAATACCGCTGACTCGAAATGTCGCAGAGCACGAGCCCGCACCGCATCGTCTCGCCCTCGAAAAGAAAGCTTCATCGAAGCTCGCAAGAAAAGCGATCAAGGTTTTCAAAAGTGGCCACGCGCGTAAGCCTGTTTACGAGACCCCCCCCCCCTCTCTCCCTCCCCTCCCCCTCCTCCTTACCCCGTCATCCGGTAACAGAATGCCAGCAACTCAAGAGAACGCAGTGCATACTAAGCTTTGGGGGCCCTGTCGGACCCCTTCTTTATTCCCTTAGAAAGAATACACGCTAGGCGGCGTTCCAGTCTGAAAAGGCAAGCTCGTTATGAGTGCCATCTCTTCTTAATCGGAAGAAGCACCGTTATTCGGTCTTCCGAAAAGACGCCGGTCATTGCACGCTGAGGCTGCCTTAACCTGATCCCTTTCGGTAACAAGGTTTTTCCTGAAGGTTTAGGGATGCATGGGCAATGTCTCGTTATGCACAATAAGGCACGTGAGTCGCTTCCAGGAGGAACTACATCCTTGCCACTTATGGAAAAGAGCACAATTATAATGTCAGCAAGTTGGAAGGAAATTAAATGGGGAAAAGAAACCAAGACGTGCCGTCACTACTTAGGAAGTTTCTTACATACGTAACTTCCGCCTTTCCACCAATCTTAGGGTGAGGAGCCATATCGGCTACGGATCCGGATGTTCTCGCAGCAATTTTTGTAAATCATTTCAATGAAAATAAAAACATTCTTCTTCTTCATTCTTCTTCAACTTACACGAGAGTGCCAGCTTGGATGAGATGGAAATGTTACACCAAGAATCTTCTTGTGTTCTTCTACGATATATACACTTAACAGCGGAGATGTTTAGGCTGGAGGTAAGGCCGTTGATGTCCGCACAAAACTCGAAAGGGTATGCTCCACAAAAAGCAGGTGTGCGCCAAGTAGCTCCTAGCATAGCGTAGCTAGCGTAGCCATGCATACTACAGCATAGCAAGGAGGTGGGAAAGGGAAGTAGGGTGTGGTGGACTAATCTTAGGGTGAGGAGGAGAAAAAGGAGGAGGTGAGAGGGTAAAGCACACCATAACCATCAGCAGTATAGCATAGCAAGGGTTGGGAAAGAGAAGTGAGGGTGAGGAGGAGTGGTGTGAGGCTTAGGAGGAGGGAAAGGCGGAAAGAGGTCAATATAGAGAGCTAAAGAAAGAAAGAAGAAAGAACACAATCTGCGTTCGCCAGGTGGTGGCGCTTGCTCCAGGCTACAAAACTGTCAAACTCGGCTGGGTGTGTCCAAGGCGATTGACGAGGGGAACTGACAGCTTGGAAGGGTTCAGGGCACGACTGCCGTGTGGTCGCCGCATCAGGTGCGTATCAGGGAACGTTGAGGATGCAGAAGCAGGGCAGATGCCGCCAAGTAATGCCCACGATCCAGCGGCGCCAAGCCGTGAAAGCCGATCATAACACTACCTATCAGTCCCGCGCTGGCTGAAGCGCCATGCACTGTGGCTCCAGAAGACACTAACGCCGGTTTTACCTCTAGTGTACTATTATTAAACTATGGTATAGATTGAACAGCCTATTTTTTTTTATAGGGTGACTTACGTCAAGCGTTCCATCACGTGCAATAGCACTCCGCCCATCACACCATTGTGCCTATATATAGTGTAGGACAAAACAATGCGTTGGCGAGAAAGTTGGTGTTTATCCATAGTGTTTTTTTTTTCAGCGCAAAAGGACAACACAAGACGGACGAACGCTTTGTCTCCTCTGTCTTGTGTTGTCATTTTGCACTAAAAAGAAAAACAAAACGCACTATGGGTAGTGTAAGAGCATAGTCGAAGTGCGTGTAATCGAAAGATGTATGGGCATCTTCCACGCGGTCTACGACATCTGCTGACGACAACAACATAGCATACAGACCATCACCGAGATGGCATACACTACGTCTGCCTGAATCTACAGAAAACGTCCGTCCAACGACATGGGAGATGGGGGTGAATATTAATGCCCGTTCAGCGACGAATCTTCGCCTCCCACGAACGGTGGCGTTGTTCGCAAATCTCAATTTCATGAGGATGGTTTGAGCTGAGAGGGAAAAAGAAAATGGGCGTTGGAAAATGTGAAAGGAGGGGGAAAATAAAGGCGACGAGGGAAAACGACGCCGAGTGCTCGGGCGCTGATGTTTTCACGAGCAAGTCGAGTTGCGTTATCTATCTATCTATCTATCTATCTATCTATCTATCTATCTATCTATCTATCTATCTATCTATCTATCTATCTATCTATCTATCTATCTATCTATCTATCTATCTATCTATCTATCTATCTACCCATCTACCCATCTACCCATCTACCCATCTACCCATCTATCTATCTATCTATCTATCTATCTATCTATCTATCTATCTATCTATCTATCTATCTATCTATCTGTCTGTCTGTCTGTCTGTCTGTCTGTCTGTCTGTCTGTCTGTCTGTCTGTCTGTCTGTCTGTCTGTCTGTCTGTCTGTCACTATTCATAGTACAAGCAAAAAAGAGTACAGTTGCAAGCGAAAGAAAAACTAGCCTAACCTGACCTGACCTGCCCTGCCCCAACCTAGCAACAAGTCGAAGTTAAAGTTCAGGTAAGTTCTACACTGTCAATCCAGTCAGGGTCATTTCGGATTCGGTATGCAGAGTAAGTACCCTTAAAGTGTCGTCTGCAGACTAAGGTGCCGACTGTAGTGTACTCATTCAATCTGCAGAGAACTCTTACAGGGTACTCTTCAAGGTACACTGCAGACCATCCTGAGGACAATGCCAATGAGATGAACAAATTAGTGGCGACCTTAATTCTTCGGTTAGGTGTCTCGTAGTGGCCCTCGCACGTCGGCGCTCATGTACCCTAGTGTACTCCTTGGTTTAACCGCGTTTTTCCTCGCGCTTCCGAACCGTATCTCGGAGGCCACGTAGCAAGAAGGCGCGTGGTTTAGATATGTTCCGCCAGCTGCCGCAACGATCCCAGCTGCTCGCAAGAAAACCATCTGCTCTTTCAATAAACTCACTCAATTAGATTTCATTAGTTATGCAGACAGGTAATTGACATTTAAGTTAAGTAAACTTATGCTACGGTATCATATGTATCCAATATAACTCTTAATTCGCACCAAAACCATCGATTTCGTACCAGTTTTATATTTTAGGAGACCTTTTCTATATATTCGGAAAACCGGAAATAAGCGCTTAACCGGAAGTGCTTTCAGGAGAAACAAGAGTGTCACTCGGTGCTTGTGCCGCCAATACCTTTTTCCAATAGGTTTTTATAAAACACGCTACGAATGCGGAACTAAGGCCTTACGCTTTAAAGGTACCTATGATAGGATTAACTGTGAAGTGAAGCGAGCATACATTCTCATCTGCATAAACTTGATTTAAAGAACTCCACTGGTCCCGACCTGACTATTGACTCCTTCATGTCGATATGCAAATTTTGGGGTCTAAGTATCTATTCACAATATTCACACTTGCTCTGGAAGCTTCAGTGCTTCTAGAGGATTGGCACAGTGCTAAAGTAACTCCTATGCAGGAATCGTGTCGAGCCTAGATTTAAATAATTACCGCCCAGTGTCACCAACGACATCATCATGGAAAGCGATGGAACATATTGGAAAGTGATGGTTAATGCTACAATAACTCCCCTAGAAGCGAATTAACTAATCTGTAAACGGCATGGTTTCAGACACAGCCTTGCAAGTGTAAACCAACTAGCTGAATTAATTCATGGCATAGCTAACACAATTAACGATCACAGCCAATTAAATGCAATATTCTTTTACACTTCTGTAAGGCTTAGAAGAGTGGGTGTAGCCCAGCTGGTGATTCATGGTTGGGGGAAAACTAACCGCAAAAACACACGGGACAAACAAAGAGACAACACGAAATGGTACTGATCGTTGATGTTTCAATGATAAGCTGTCAGTACCACTTCGTGTTGTCTCGCAATATTGTTAGTAAATTTGTCTAAAGATATTCTGAGTTGCGACAACATTCAGTAGTTTATGATTCTCTTACAGTGTGTTGAATTTACCGATTTAGTAATACCTTCTGTTACTAACATTCCTATGTATCCACTCCTGCAAGGGCTGTGACGGGCCTGCAGCATATTCAAATTAAATAAAAAGGCTTCAAAAGTCCGTTTCACCCCACGTGAAACATGTACTAATTGCGAAGCATTGATTCGCCTGTGTTTTCCTTGTGTTTATCTTGTGTTTATCAGCTCTTTTTGCTCCTTTTCTTTTCGTGTGATTGCGTGATATCCTATATCGTTTCTGTTCTATGAGTGTGATTACCTGATTTGCTTTGCGATTATCTATTTTCTGTTCTATGGTCTCCTTTCCACTGTTTTTCTACTGTTCGTTGCTCCGAGCGCGGTGCATCTAAATCCCGGTGCTGACGTTTCGCCTCCGCTTCCTCCTTCTGCAGATCTGTCTCTAACCCCCGTATTCAGAAACGCTCCTTCACTTGAACTTGACTTGCCACCGCCTTCAACGCGTTTCGAACGCGCTGCTCAAGGCGGCGGCAAGTCAAGTTCAAGTCGAGGAGCGTTTCTGAATACGGGGGTAACTCTCGACGCTGGCGTTTCGCTGGCCCGGACAGACGATTTAGCCCTTCGGCGACGGTGGCGTTCACAAGCAAGCAAGCAAGCGCTGACGTGCCAAACGTGCAGCCTGCTCGGCTTACGTGTACCAAACGTGGGACCTGGGTGACGCCAACGCGAGACACTTGACGACGAGAGGGCGGTCCCTCGAACTGATCCGCAGTTAGAAAAGGCTCACTCGAAGAATTACACTGAGAGAGTACTAATTTCGGGCACCCTGTAAGCCCCTGCCGTAAGTTTCACATTCGCAGATGTTACTTGGTGTTCCGCTGACCTGCAATGCTCCTCGTCTCCGCCCTGCGAAGATGGAGCCTCGCAGCATAAGGTAATGTGATCATAAAAACTCGCGATATCGCAAAAGCCAGAAACAGCGGAAAAGCATTAGGAACCACGTGGCAAAAAAGAAATCATAGCGGCAGCCCGGTCGACAGGAACAACCCGAACGAACCATCGCAAGGCCAAAAACAACCACGCACTGGGGGAGACGACGATCGGGCCTGTCAGAAGCAGCCGGAATGAGTAAAGGGGATTTGCCCTGACGACAGCAAAATAAACGAGCGCCGCTCCTATTGAAATTCAAATTCCATGAAGGCGTCGCTTAAGACAGAAAACGCGAGAAATGTAATGGGATTCATCGGTTTAGCAAGGACTGAAATCGGGCTACGTATTTCAGGAATATATTTGTATATAGTGCTTGAATATCTGCCATTCTTGGACTACCCAGATAAGCACCGAGACGTACAGGTAATAATATTAATAATAATAACCACAATATAATTATGAGGCACGCCGTAGTGGAAGGCTCCGGATATTTCGTCTACCTGGTATTCTTTTAACGTGTAATGATATTGCACAGTGCACGGGCGTCTAGCATTTCGCCTCCATCGAAATGCGACCGCCATGGCAGGGATCGAACCCGCGACCTTCGTGTCAGCAGCCGAGCACCGTATCCAGTGTACCACCGCGGTGGCGGTTTCCTCTTAGCTGATATCGCAATGGCCAGGCACCACAATAATCCAACATTCTGTTTTTTGTCGAATATATTTCGGATAGTCCACAATCTTTGCTACGGCCTTAGTTTCGTCTTTCGAGGTGGCTTCACCGTTAAGCTTGGCAAACCATATAACGCGCGTTCCATACCCAGACGAGCGTGGCCTCGCCAGTAGTGGAATCGAACCCGCAACCTTTATCTTGGTAGCTGAACGAGTTTGTCGAGTGAGCCACGTTGGTACGCGCTGGCGAAAACTCGGCACTTAGCGGGAACTCGCTCACTGTCAGATTTTGCACTGCCACACAGGAACAACCGTTGGGCAAATAAAGTTTATTCAACAAAAACAGCAAGAACCAGTTCGTTAAGCAGAACTGACGATCTGCAGTTGTGCGAGCTAGACCAAGCCCTCAACAGCCTAGAAAATATGTAAGCGTGAGTGCGCCCTAAAAATTAATCTGGCACCACCAAGACCAAATTACCGGCACTTTCTGCACAATACAGCCTAATTCTTCTTCCACTATGTATTTAAAAGCCAGCTTCGGTTCCTACTCTATCATGACGTCACGAGACGGTACGAGCTCCTCGCCACGTATACAAGCGCAAGCTATCGTGACGTTTCCACGGCCGCTCCGTTTAGTGGCTCCGCTGGCGACGAACAAGCGGTCATTTTGAATGTTTCGGTAGCTGACGTCATCACAACTAGCCATACTGGTGCGTGAAGTCACCAGAACTTGTACTGTAGCCTCACGTCACGCCAGTATTGATTTCAGTAGATGCGCCACGCGACAATTGACTAATGTCTCAAAAAAACTCACATGGTCCCTCATGCCTTCACCTAAGATGACTCGAAGGCCAATACCGCCGTCTCATTCGATTGCTTTTCGCATTGGATTGCTTCTCATTGGATTGGATTGCCGAAAGCCTTCTGCACCTAGCGTGGTTTCGCACTGCCTCCGAGATCGGAGGCATCGTAAGCTTTCTGCTCCTCACGTGCCTCCGGGATCAACTTACTTATGACCAAGCGACGATGTATTATGATGACGTCACGTTACGTGACGTAATCACATGATTTTTTGCATCACTCGTGTTGACGCTGGTGCCGACGGTCACTATTCGTGTTTGGCGAGGCATCAAAGGCTTTCGCCTCAATAAAATATCTTATTAGCATTTCCTAAGCGTCACACTAGCTCAGAGCCGTCTCTCTATATGAGAGATTTGTATGGCGGAATAAAGTCAGCTTCAAAAACTGGGGTCAGTAAACCTTTTAAGCTGTCACAGCCTGTACGACAAGGTCAAACTGCGGGACGTGGTCGCGTTCTCACTCCTGCGCTGATCAAGCATACACCGTCTAATTATCGATTCAGTCGCACGGTTCGGTCCGCAGTGTCGACGGCAGGCATTTTGCGCAGGCTCCGTGCTTACCTGCTGATGCGGTTTCATGAATATGTTAATGAATGGGCCTCTCAGCACGCGTTCAATCGACCGTTCGGTAAAGAGGTGCACGTAGAACCGCATTGTCGGCTAGGAGGTCACGTGGACTCTGCGAGAGTGTGCGCGCTGGCAACGGGCCGGCAGCGAATGCCGTCACACGAAATTCCATGACGTCAAGGAAGATATAGGTTACGGTTAGTAGTACGTAGCCAGCGACCCAGCCGCGAGCAAGTATACGCAGACACAGCTGGCGATGAATGAATGTTCATTCTTCGGTGTAGGCAAAATATGTATCGTAAGATTGGAAAGAGAGAGGGGGAACAGACCAGACACGGCTGTCGCTTGAGCCATCGACAAGAACGAGGTGGAAGGAAACGGGGGCATTGGAGTGTCAGATGCGGTGTTTGCAACAGTTAGGTCCGTATTCACAAACCAACCTTATCCTTATGTACCTTCGTGTACCTTTTGTCCTTGTCCTGAGTTCGCGCTATATCAATTGTCTTATCCTTATCTCGCGTTTTCCATATCGGTTTTGTGCCTTTAGTGCGTTTGATAAACAAAGTAGGCTGGTATTAACAAACCGATCTAGAGGTTATCTTTCACCGTGTTGCCGTTTTTGTGCCCTTATAAGTTATAACGCACGTAAAGTGTACAGGAAAGCTAAGGAAAAGATGACATAAGGACAAGAAGAGAGAGAAGAAATAATAGAGAAGGAAAGGCAGGGAGGTTAACCAGTATAGGACAACCGGGACAGAGTGGAGGAGATTAAAGATGGAGAGGAAGGAGAGAGAGAAAGATAGAAAGATAGCACATCACACTGCACACACAGAATCAGTCGGTCACTCTTGCGTGGTACGCGACATTTCTGTCACAGCCGCTTGTCCAAGTTCGTCTCTCTTAAAAACCTCAGCAGTGCCTTCGTCGCCTTCAGCTGTGATGCCTTCTGTTGACGGCATCCAAGAACTGTTTCAACAGACATTTGTCTACTGTCAAGGCGCGCTAGAACGGACGCCAGTGACTGTCTTTGAACATTATGTGCTGGACAGCCGCACAGAACGTGGTGTAGTCGTGGTCTCCTCGCAACGTGGTCTCCTCGCAACGACAGGCATCGCAAAGAGCGTTGTCGGCCATTCCAATCCGAAAGGAATAGGACTTCGTAAATTCCACACCTAGCCATAAGCGATAAAGCAGTGTGGCCTCTCTTCGGCGGAGTCCAGTTGGCATACAGAGATGCATGAAAGGGGACAGGTGGCGTTGACAATTGGTCCGGTTGGTTCGGCTGCTTGGTAGGCACCATAGAGCGAGCGTTATCTCATGTTCAAGCCCTCGAAGACTGCTGGCAGCGTCAGACCTTGAAAGTGGGATGGTATCTTCCTGTGTGCTTTCATGAGCTGCCCGAGCGGCATTATCGGCGTGTTCGTTCCCTATGACGCCGCAGTGACTAGGCAGCCACTGAAACGTCACGTGGTGCCCTTTCTCATGTGAAGTATGGAGAATACATCGAATTTCAAATACGAGCTGTTCGTATGGCCCGCGTCGCAGAGCAGATAGCACAGATTGTAGGGCTGCCTTTGAGTCGCTGAAGATAGACCAATGTTGACGTGGTTCCCGATTGACCAAACAAAGTGCAGCGCGCAGAGCAGCTCGTTCCGCAGCTGTCGACGTCGTGGAGTGGTCAGTCCTAAAGCTGATGGTAATAGCTCTTGCTGGGACAAGCACCGCACCGGACGAACACTGGATGTTTGTGGAACCATCTGTATATATATGTACACTGTCCGCATATTTCTCATGCAAAAGAAGCAGAGACGGTCGTTTCAGCACAGGTGACGACAGCTCAGATTTTTTCCGGATCCCTGGTACACTGAGTTGAACTGTGGGTCGAATGAAACATCAAGGGGGCATCGGTGGTTTAGCTGCAGTGGTGAAGCCCGAGGGAAGTTTGTCGTTGTACTTGACGATAGTTTTAGATAATGATGCTTGGCGCCTCTCTGAAGGCAGTGTTGCAAGGTGATGACAGGGAGCACGTGCAAAATGTCTGACGTGCGCTCTTAGAACTTCCACCGTAATGTGAGTTTGCATTGGATGGTCACGAGCAATCGCAATAGTTGCCTCTGTTGACGTACATACATCTGGGCAAACCAAGGCACGCTCTGAGTGCTTGAGCTTGTACTGCCTGCAGAGCACGAATATTAGTCTTACAAGTATTGCTCAGCACGGGCAGGCTATATCTAAGAAAACCGAGAAAGAACGCTCTGTAGAGTTCCAGCATTGCGTCTACTGACATCCCCCACGTCTTTCCTGCCAAGAACTTGAATAACTGGGAAATTGCTGTCAGGCGCTGCTTCAGGTAGGCCACGTGCGGGCTCCAACAGAGGTTCCTGTCTATTATGACGCCAAGAAACCTGTGAGTTCTGGCATGAGGAATGGGCCGCCCGTTGATTGAGATGACATAAGGTTTCATTAGTTTTCGAGTGAATGCCACCAGTGCGCATTTTTCTGGTGATATGCTAAGACCTTGTTCACACAAGTAGCTAGCTGTCAATGTTCCTGCTCTTTGAAGCGGCGCACGTATCTGAGGACGTGTGACTGCCGAAGTCCAGACACAGATGTCAGCGTATATTGAAACCTTGATGGTAGTTGGCAAGTAGTCAGCAAGCCTAATAAGTGCGACGTTGAATAGCGTCGGGCTCGGCCAGATTCTCCAGCCCGAGGTGACCTCCCCCATTACCGTGACTGCCGCATGGATCTCCCTTTCACAATGGAGGAGCTCGAGGCGGCACTAGCTCTCTGCAGGCGTTCTACCTCTCCGGGTCCAGATGGTATACCATATCGAGCTTTGTGCAACCTGGGAGAAGCCGCAAGAAGAGAATTGCTGAGCCTCTACAACTCCTCATGGCAGGATGTCAATGTTCCCGACGACTGGAAAGTAAGCCGCTTGGTGCCCCTCTTGAAGCAGGGCAAATCACCACTCGAACTCGCCTCGTACCGCCTAATCGCACTAGCCAGCTGCGTAGGAAAGATGATGGAAAGAATGGTCCTTGGCCGCCTGGAGTGCTACCTTGAACACTACAAGATTTATCCGAACTCCATGGCTGGTTTCCGACGTGACCGCTCTTCCATCGACAACGTAGTTGATCTCGTTTCGTATGTTCAGCACGAAAAGTCCCCTAAGCGACTATCTGCAGCTCTGTTCTTAGATGTGAAAGGTGCATACGATAACGTATTACATGAGGCCATTCTCGATGCACTTGCGGCGGTGGGCCTCGGTGGTCGAATTTTTTCGTGGATTGCAAGTTGCGTTAACAGAAGATGGCCCAACTACACCACGCTGTACCTCCAGGGGCGTTCCTCAAGGCGGAGTTCTCATAAGGACAAGGCTGCTTTGTGAATACGGGGCTCAGTCCGTAAACCGTGCAAGTGAATGTAAAAAACTCACAAGATGCGGCGACAGGGAAGAGATATAGTTGTGACCACAACGAAAGCCACGTTGGACGCCACAAATTGACGATGTTCACTGTAACGAACCCACCGAGCTTATCTAGGCAAAATCGCGATGCCAGTGTGCCTATTTCTCCGAATATACTTCTACGTGTAACGAAATGGAAGCAATACGAAAGTTTTTCAATAAAAACATCAGAGCTTTTGCTTCAATATTCGATGTATACGTACACAATTTGTATACGTTCGTATTCATGCGGAAAGTTCCGACATCTCGGTGCAGGCTTCGAACGCCAGTGATGTACGAGATTGATTGATTGATTGATTGATTGATTGATTGATTGATTGATTGATTGATTGATTGATTGATTGATTGATTGATTGATTGATTGATTGAAAACTGTGTTTGGCACGAAGGTTTCCCGAGTCGTAAGGGAGGGCCTCCTAGTCCAGACGTCCTCGTCCGTATTTATAGCTTGAAGCTTACCGCCTCAGCTTCCGCTGCTGTACGTTGAAACTCGTAAGCATACTGGGCGTCAGTGCAGAGAAAAGCGTACGCGGTTGCGCGATGTCCATACTGTGCTTACTCGCGTTGCATCCTCCAATGTTGGCTACCGTATTCGCTCGAGTGTTTCCTGCATTGTTTACCAACGCGGGCTACCGCTGGCTGTGAAGATGGTCGCAGTAGTGAGAGGTGACGCTAAACCCTGCTTTCTCGCTATGACCACTGACTCGTGGCATGACTCTTGATTCGACTGCTTTTGGGCTTGATACTTACACTTTCTTCAACTCACGAACATGAGAATTACTCACAATACCTCTCAAGCCCCGATGATGATCGTAATGATGATGATAAAATAGCTACATGAGACAGCTTCCGTCTTCGAGTCGTCTTAGGCTAACGCACAACAGACCCTGCGAGTTGTTATTTAGAAACAGTCTATGATAATATCAACAATACTGCGGACGATTTCTAACTGAATTCAACTTGAGTCGAGTAGAGGTTTCCCTTAGCTGGTTACTGAATTTACTCAGATACGCCCGGTAATGGCTTACGTTGACTAGTTGCTGGATAATGTTCGTTATCCGCTGTATTAACGGCAGCACCACCTTCATTCAATGTGAATCCAGCGAGCAAATTGTCTACCACGCTTTTTTTTTACGTTTCTGCATACAGAAAAGCGTGTGCTTCAGTATATATCGATCAGCCAATTTAACGAAAAATAAAGGCTCTGTGCGGAGCTCCTGTCTCAATATATGAAATAAGAAATCGCACCTCTTGACAAGAACAGCAGCGATTAATTTAAGCGTATTACAACAATGAGCACACATCTTAGAGCATTGAAACCAGGGAATAACGAAGAGAGAGAGAAGGGGGAGAAAGGAAAGACAGGGAGGTTAACCAGAAGCAGTCTCCGGTTTGCTACCCTGCGCGTGGGAAGGGGAAAGGGGATGTAAAAGAATGAAAGAGAAGAAGAAGAGTTTGTGACGACAGCACGCGACAAAATACAACAACAACAAAAAAACGAAGTCAAAACCGCAGTCCAAGTACTACACAGCAACATTTTCTTCCAGCAGTCACAGTTTGACATTGAGTCCGGTTGCTTGGAGAAACCGCAACAACGCCCTCAGAGCGGCTCGTGCTGAAGACCGGGTAGGCCAGGGCCCTAGGATTTTGTTCTCCGTGAGAGGGCGGTTGTCCAGCTGGCCTAATGCGGCTGAGAGGGCAGTTCTTTCGGAGTTCAAGCGGGTGCACTCACAGAGGTGCGCGACTGTTTCGCTGCACCCGCAGACTTCACACGACGGGCTCTCAGCCATTCCAATAATATACTAATAGGCATTTGAGAAGGCCACTCCAAGCCATAGACGGACCAGTAGGGTAGAGTGACGTCGTGATAAGGTGGACGGGATGCGTAATTCAAGATCGGGGTCCAAGGCATGCAGCCGTGTACTTGTAAATGTAGATTATGACTTCCACAAGTCCAACGTTATGCGACGAGCTAGCATACGAAGTTCTCTTGCGGCGCCCGATCTTGACAGGGGAATGGTGATACTGCTGACACCGTCATGAGCGGATCGGGCAGCTGCGTCCGCTTGGTCATTTCCCTGAATGCCGCATTTCCCCGCATTCAGGGAATAACGAAACTAGTGCCACTAGTCTATAGATTACACGTAATAGTGCTCATAAGTGGACAAAATCGTTGTATTTCACCTTGCTTTCTTTCAAACGACTTTAATTTGTGAGCAGGAGCTTCGCGATGCCTTTGTAAATACTAAAATTTTGTCAAGTGTTGCAATATCATACGTCATTGTGTGTCCCACCTGCGTGTGCTAAAGCGTATGGTTTACAGGACTGTGATACGTATTTTATTACGGAGCTCGTGCAGCACGCATCCACGGTCTGAAGACTAAGCACGGGTCAGAAGACGTGCCGTGACCTAAGACCTTAATTTCTTCCTTAAAAGGATACTGACACGGAAATTACCACTTGTTTTTTAGCGTCAAATGAAAGGCCAAGCCTTCGAGAGCCTTGAAATTGTTGTGGTTAACGTGAGTGCGCCCTGAAAAATTAATTACAACACGTTTTTAAAAGTTAGTTTCGGTTCCTACAGTACCACGACATCACGGCACGGTGTGAGCTTCTCGTCAGGTACTAAAGCAAGATATCGTGACGTTTCCACGGCCGCTCCGCTCCGTAGGAGTTCCGCTGGTGATGCGCAAGCGGTCATTTTGTATGTTTCGGTACCTGGGGTGCTATTTTGCACGCGTTCTGTCACAGAACGGAGGCGGAGCGTTCTGTGAGCTGCACTGGATTAGTCGAGGCTCGATTCAAATTCAAATTCAATATGCATTGTTTAACGGTCCAAGACATGAGAATAGCCTGGAAAAGCCATAAAACGGTCACGTGACAGCCACAGAACGGCCTCGTTCCGTCGACCTCCTCTCTCCGTTCTATCGACAAAAATGGATACAAAACGGTCTCCGGACGACTTGGATTGGATCGAAACGTATGCGCGTGGGCTGAGGAGAGGAAGAGCGGCTTCACGCGCCGACTGGTATTCAGCGATCTCCCTTTTGCGACAGTTTGCGAAAATGGCGTCTCCGTTCTCGTTCATGCCATTTCGTGTCGCCTGTGTGGCTGCTGCAGTCACGCAGAAACGAAGCCCCGAGGTAGAAGATGCGTTTGAGGTGATGACTGAAGAGGAGTTCCGGTGGCACTTTCTTCTGAATAACGGTTCGAATGCTCGCGCTGTACTGGCGCTGTTCAAATATTACTACAAGTGGACAAATACTGAAAGTATTGGTTGAAACAGCGTAGTAGCCAGCGCCACTATCGACAGTCTCTCGAAACTGTGACACCACCTAGCGCTATGTCAAGATGCTAACATAAATAAATTGTAAAAGTAATCGCATTCTTCAGTTTAAAGCTTTGAAAAACAATGCCAGACAATAATGATGTTCAGCTATAAGGATTTCATATTTTTTCGTGCGCTGAAAACATTCCCAAATTCCTTAGCTAGCTATTGGCTGTTTGCTCCCTCTCGTTCTTCCGTTCGGTCCCGCCTCCGTTCTGTGACAGAACGCGTACAAAATAGCCCCCCTGACGTCATCACACTTAGCCGTACTGGTCCATGAAGTCTCCAGAATCGAGCCCGACGTCACGCTAGTGTCGATGTCAGTAGGGGCACCATGTGAAAAGTGACTTAATTTAATACTAAAACGACTTATCAGCACTTGCTCAGCTCCACACTTGCTCAGCGCCTTCTCCGTGTACGGGAGACCTGTATGGCGGAGTCAACTCAACTGGGAGAATTGGTGTCAGTATCCCTTTAAAAGTAGTCCTTTTCGAAGTCGTACATCAACAGATGCCCGGGGATTGCCTTGCTCCCAAAGCCAGAGGGCGGAGCTTGTTATATCGCGCCAACGATTTCGCGTCCAAGCGCGCAATATAGAAAACGACGCACTTCAGGCAGCAGAATGGGAACGAGAAAGAGCTTGCCCGTGAGGGCAACACGAAACGCGCAGCAATCAAGCGAGCGAACAAAAGAAAAAAAAAACACAAAGATGGCAGCCAGACTCGGAGTATGATCTTCTCGCGGAGGTTATTGAGTTTTTGAGAAGCCGATTTGGCGAGGGCTGAAATCGCGTACTTACCTCGGCGCACAAGTCGCCGGCAGATGACTTTAGTACGCGGTCCTCCAAGAAACTGCTGACTCATGCCGTAATGGCAGCCGAGGACGTCGAGCATTAGAAATGCCATGGCGCACCGCGACTTGTTCCTAGCGGGAAGCACGCCACATGATGCGTGCAAAAAGATAAACGGACAAACAAACACCATAGGTGCTTCGAACAGCCTTTAAGCTTGTTTGCGACAGGCTTTTCATGACCGTCCCTGAATGGCATCTCGAGGCAGTGAGGGATCTCTGAGGCTTTCAGGTAATACGGGGGCATATTGCGTGTCTCCTTCGTTTACACGAAACAACGTCGGTTCTTGGAAAGAAGGCAAGCTGCACTGCTTTCCCGCATCGAGTTTAAGATTGCCTCTCGCCACGTGTATGTATGAGAAGAGGGCATTTCGTGTTGTTTCTCCCGAGAAAGGATTAGGCATGCCGGACTGCCAGATTGGCTGTGGTAACATGCGGAATTTTTTTTTTCGTTTTATCTTAAGCCCCAGGACAAAGACAAGCCGAGAATCAAATAAGCGGTATAGATTTAACGACGGGGTAAAGAAGTTATCCACACGCAAGAATAAAAGAATACGGCCGTGGTAGCGTTCTATTTTCTAGTCTTCTTGTTCTTTTGTTTGTTTGTTTTTCACATTGAGAAGTTTGTGCAGACACTACGAATAACCTAGAGCTCCGAAAGTCTCACTGTCACCTATGCATTCACCTAAGACGACTCGGCGGCAAAAGCCGTCTTTTTCTTATTTTTCTTTAGAAGAATTCACAGCTGGGCTAGATCGTGATAGTTCTTGAACATCTTGAAATCAGCGCAAGAACGACACGAACAAAATAAAATAGAAGGACAATCCTGTGGTTTGTCCTCTCTTCTTTTGTCTCGGTCGTTTTTGTGCTGTTTTCAAGATGTTCAAGAACTTTTTCTTCTCTGTCGATTGTCTTAACCCGCCCCCCTCCCTGAAAATTTTCTGCACCTAACGTAGTTTTGCACTGCCTCCGAAATCGGAGGCGTTCCAAGCTTTTTGCACCCCACGTCGTTTTGCAGCGCCTCCGGGATCGGCCCACCTTTGGCGAGGCGACGACGTCGTGTGATAACGTCATCACGTGACGTCATAGTCATACCATGACCTCATAGTCACACATGGCGTCACATTCACACATCTCGAACGGGGATGAAGGAATAACACACAAGACACAGCGCTGATGCCTTAACAGCGCTGTGTCTTGTCGGAAACAACGCAGTGGTTCTTCAGAAGCTTGGGCGTGTGAACTTCACGAGGATGGCTT
Source organism: Rhipicephalus sanguineus (assembly GCF_013339695.2). NCBI lineage: Eukaryota > Metazoa > Arthropoda > Arachnida > Ixodida > Ixodidae > Rhipicephalus > Rhipicephalus sanguineus. The sequence continues at coordinate 29,585,364 of NC_051184.2, read as the reverse complement.
GGTTTTTGTGCGTTCTTCCTTCGTCTCGTCTATGTGCGCTGTAAGCTTTCATGATGCAATACCAACTAGCCCACCAAGCCATCCTCGTGAAGTTCACACGTCCAAGCTTCTGAAGAACCACTGCGTTGTTTCCGACCATTCAGGCACGGCTGCTTGTAGGCCGGTGAGCTCCACAATTGAGGACCTACGAAGCCATCTGGTCCGGGCAAGACGACACATGGCGAGCCAAAGGCCAGCCAATGGTCAGTATGTCGACAGAATGACTGCAGCAGCTGGTACGCTGTCGTTCGCAGTCATTCAAACAGGCCAAAGGGTCACGCAAACACAATAAAAGACACAACAGATCCCCCCCCCCCCCCCTCACCGGCACGCTTTCGATATTACTTCACCTCGACGTGCTCCGCTGCTCCTACGGTAATATATAAGTAGGCTCCTCGAACCATCCAACCCCACTTAGCGTACGGTTCTTTCTTCTCATACGGCGCCACTTACGGGCGCTACGCGTAGATGCGCCTGCAATTAAGCGACGCGCGTCATACATATAATGCTCGCGTTCCCCCGGGAGAACAAACGCAAGAGAGAGCTCCCTGCGTTCCCTGCGTTATACACATGGTGCAAGTATGCGGTAGAAAGGCGTCGCATGCCGGCTTCGCGGCAACACAGCTCATCCGTGGCACTACAGTCTCCTTTTGCGGCGCATTTATTATGGATGCCTCCATATCGTTAAGAGCCCAGCCGTGGGGTGCCTCCGCGTTGTGCCGCGCACTTGGCCGCCGCTGTCGGGTTTCGTTACGCGCTACCGCCAACCGCAGCAGGAACGTTGGAATTTTAGTGGCGGCGACGGCTTACGGGGTGTCACCCGCCACCGAAAAACACCGCGGCTTACAACGTGTGACGAGGGGCGCCGCCCTAGGTACATTGTACAGTCATGTATGCGTTTGATCTGAGAACGTCGGGCATGTGCCGTGTGAACGAGTACGCTGTCAGGGTGTGTTGAAAATGTCGTGTAGCATTAGTACGACGGTAAGGGAGACGGAGACAGGGATGGCCGAGGCGGGAAGAGTCACTACACTGCCTATTTTGTTACTCTACACGTGACACGTGGTTAGAGCGACGCAATAGTCAAAGCATCAGGTTTCTGCGCAGGAGCGCTCGTGTTTAAATGCAGCTATCGGTACGTCTTATCTCACTCACTCACGCACCAAGACGTAGATAGGCATATAGAGACGCAGAAGGACAGACGTATACAATACAGACATAGCCATCGATAGACATAAACAGACAGACATACATAGATAGCCATCGATAGACATAGACAGACAGACATACATTGATAGCCATCGATAGACAGACAGACAGACACATAGATAGCCATCGATAGACAAACAGACACAGATGGCCATCGATAGACAGACAGACAGACCGACACAGATAGCCATCAATAGACAGACAGACATACACACAGATGGCCATCGATAGACAGACACAGACCGACACAGATAGCCATCAATAGACAGACAGACAGACAGACACATAGATAGCCATCGATAGACAGACAGACAGACAGACAGGCAGACAGACAGACAGAAAGACAGACAGACAGACATAGATAGCCATCGACAGACACAGACAGACAGACAGATAGCCGTCGATAGACAGACAGACAGACAGACAGACAGACAGACAGACAGAGATAGCCATCGAAAGACAGACAGACATATATAGCCATCGAGAGACAGACAGACAGACAGACAGACAGACAGACAGACAGACATAGATAGTCATCGATAGCCATCGACAGACAGACAGACAGACAGACAGACAGACAGACAGACAGACAGACAGACAGACAGACAGACAGACAGACAGACAGACATAGATAGCCATCGATAGACATAGAGACACAGTCAGACAGACAGACAGACAGACATAGCCATCGATAGACATAGAGACACAGACAGACAGACATAGCCATCGATAGACATAGACGCGCAGACATAGAGAGACGCAGAAAGACAGACGTATACAGACATAGATAGATAGATAGATAGATAGATAGATAGATAGATAGATAGATAGATAGATAGATAGATAGATAGATAGATAGATAGATAGATAGATAGATAGATAGATAGATAGATAGATAGATAGATAGATAGATAGATAGGTGGATGGATGGATGGATGGATGGATGGATGAATAGATAGGCATGCACACGAATGGCGCCCCAATTTTCTCTATAGAGCAAGGGCTCCTGAATTTTTCTAGATCGCCCGACACGCTAACTTGTTTGTCTCTCGCCTTACGAAAGACAAAATGAAAGCCCGCGAGTCCTTGTTTCAAAATCGACATTCGCTGTGTTCCCCTTTTGTTCGTTTCGTAATCCATCTTCTAGCCAGCGGCAGTTGAAAGCACGCCGCCGGGATATCGAATAATGTGAATTCTTGCTTATTGCTTCGTCTCTCGGAGCATGGAATTCCCCGAAGAGCTGCATTTAGGAATGGACGACAACACATTGTGACTGTGTAACGGGTAAAAGCGCGTGGCCAAGATTAGCCGTTAAGCGTGTCTTCCTAGATTACGTAAGCGTGTTTTTACACAGACGCGCTTATTGCAAGCGCGCGAGTGTCTCTAGCATCTATATGTTGAGGTTTTGTTTCCTCATTTTTCCCGTCAATAACGGAGAGGTTATGCAACGTTCGGAGCTAATATGCCAGCTGGTTGCCAAGTATGCATGTGTCTGACCTGTCTCACATTCTTGTTACGTAAATGTCTATTCACTCCGATCGGCGCTTGCAAACACGCCGGAATGATGCCATTATTTCCGCTTGCATCTATCTATCTATCTATCTATCTATCTATCTATCTATCTATCTATCTATCTATCTATCTATCTATCTATCTATCTATCTATCTATCTATCTATCTATCTATCTATCTATCTATCTATCTATCTATCTATCTATCTATCTATCTATCTATCTATCTATCTATCTATCTATCTATCTATCTATCTATCTATCTATCTATCTATCTATCTACTATCTATCTATCTATCTATCTATCTATCTATCTATCTATCTATCTATCTATCTATCTATCTATCTATCTATCTATCTATCTATCTTGTTATCTATCTATCTATCTATCTATCTATCTATCTATCTATCTATCTATCTATCTATCTATCTATCTATCTATCTATCTATCTATCTATCTATCTATCTATCTATTGATTGAAGCGGCCAAGAAGTCTAACTCACCGGGACAAAAAATTTATAATAAAGGAGCTACGCTTTGTCGCATTCTTATCACTATTCAACAACGATTCATCTATTCTCCCGCAACTGTTGCCATTGTGTGTACAGTCTACAACCCTGTCGTTGTGGCAGATGCGAGGTGAGTGCCTGCAAAAAACAGCTCAAAGAAACTAAAAAAAAATAACCAAATAGACGTGCGCAATTCTCGAACACTCGCACCTAAGGACAGTCGACGCAAATGCAATTTCGTCAAGCGCGTTTCGAAAAAGGCCTATACAATGCGTGCATACATTCCATTCACGTAGCCGGAAATTTCTTTTCTCTTTTTTTTTAATTTCTCACAGAGGACGAGCATTTACTGGAGACCGCGAGTGGGTTTTGTCCTCTTCGGAGACAAGCGACAAACGCGAAGACGGCTCGAGCCAAGCCAAGACGAGACTACAGACGAGCAGCGTGTGTTAAGACGCGATGAATAAAAAAACGAAATAAAAGATACGGAAGGAACCGACGCAACGAATGCAAAGCGACTCTGACCCCTTTGTGTATAGAATGCGATGCACGCAGTGCGAGTTTTCGGGCGTCTCCGAGCCGGCTTGCTCGAGTTTGAAACGACGTCAGAAGAGATTACGTGTCTTGCGATTGCGGAGAGCTTCGCTGAAAACAGGCCTAGGGGTCCTGATGCTCTAGCCATCCCTGAATCGCGAACGCTGTCACTAAAAATGCTACTGAACTGCAAGTGACCGCTCTGGAATCCTCATTGGCATTCGCGAAATCTTGATGCGTTGTTTCTTTTTCTTGCACGTGAACGGTGACTAGTGTTTTCCCTTTCAAGAACTCATGCTTTCTCATTTGAATTACTTGCCCTGTGTTCTTTGCTGACCTTCTTACCGGTATAATAACGTCTCGTGCAGTGCTCTGTCTAATATTTTCCCATTCATTTCCCTGTATTGAAGAATTTGCCATTGACGTTTGCTTTGTGCTTGTCCACCTTGCTCAAAGCCCTATTGGGCCCTACAAGCTATCTTGAATGAATGAATGAAACTTGCCGGGCATATTCTATGTGTTGGGACGTACTGAGTTTTTCTTTTTTTTTTGCGTTAACGATGCGTTAGCGCATTCCAACATTTACTTGCACTTGATTCCTTTGTTAGTGTGTTGGGGCAAGGAAATTTTCGCCATGTATTATTTGACTAAAAGTCATTCTCAGGGTTTTCACGGGCTGAAACCACGATATGATTACAAGGCACACCGTAGTGGAGGGACTCCCCATAATGTCAAGCACTTGGTGTTCTTTAATCTGCACTGACGTCGCACTGTACACGGGCCTCTTAGCATTTCGCCTCCATCGTATCTGCCCAATTGCAGGAACAGCAGACATCATCACTGATTCCAACCTCTCCTATACATTTAGTGTAGTAGTAGTAGTAGTAGTAGTAGTAGTAGTAGTAGGTAGTAGTAGTAGTAGTAGTAGTAGTAGTAGTAGTAGTAGCACTTAATAGGTATAGTATTTAGTAGGAAGTAGTTAGTAGTAGCAGTAGTAATCCACAGAAAACAATCAACTCTTCGGAACTGGTGGTGTTCAGCTGATCACAGTGTTAACTACTTGAAGAGAGAAAGAGATGAAAAGGAAGAGGCAGGGAGGTTAACCTGGTACTAGTAACACGTTTGCTACCCTGCACGGCGGTGGGGAAATAAAGGTCGCAAAGAGTAAAATAAAAACGAAAACAAAAATTACACATGCACACACACGCAGGACGTTTCAATCAGAGCCGTTCTGATAGTCCAGTTGACCGCAGAAAGCGTAATATCGCTTGCACAGCCTTCTTCTGTGGCGTCAAGTCCATTTCGGGCCAGGCAGCCGAGCACCGTAACCAGTGACCCACCGCTGCGGCTCCGATAAGAAAATGATATATGGAATGCCGTCAAGTATCCTGTTCTTGTGGCTTTCTGCAACCCGTTCAGACTTGACGAAATGACGGACTTTTCTTTAGGCGTTCAGCGCCAGTGGCCAGTGCAACACGACGATAACCCAATTCCACTAAACGCGAAAGCTGGCGCTCTTCCTGTGCAGCCCGCCGTCGTAGCTTGGCAGGTAAGTTGTCGCGCTATACCGAGCTCGAGCACGCTGGTTCGATTCCCGAACGCCGCGGCCGCATTTCGTTGGTGTCGAAATGCAAGAACACCCGTGTACTTGCGTTTCTCTAACGTGCACATGCCACGTCGACGTATATAATAATCGCATGATGGTCTTGGCACTGTAAAACACGACGAATAACAGCATGCATCAGGTCTGCTAAAAGAAAAAAAAAAGATGAAATTGCTTTACTTATTCAAGGCTTTCCAAGAACTAGTAAAGGAAAAAAGATGTCACAAAGAGCGCATCATTATAAGCGTGAAATTGTGCCGCCACATTTCGCAAGTGTACCGTCTGCCTAAGTGAACCATCTGTAACCGAGCTTAGCTTTTGCAACAGAGGGTCGTTAGTAAGGCACGAAAATATCAGCTTTTAAGAAAGAAAGAAAGAAAGAAAGAAAGAAAGAAAGAAAGAAAGAAAGAAAGAAAGAAAGAAAGAAAGAAAGAAAGAAAGAAAGAAAGAAAGAAAGAAAGAAAGAAAGACAAAAAAAAACAAGACTGTCCATGCTCGTTTTGGACGGAATTCTCTTGCTGCAGAACACGCGGGAACTGCTATGCAAATCGGAGGGCACGCTGTTGCGTGTGCCGCAAGGCTCAGTTCCATTTGCAATGCCTACGTTAGGCGGGCCCCATTCTGATGTCACGAACTTCGTGGTTCTTGGAGCGCTCGTGTTCATCGGACTTTGCGTAAGCTATGTGAAAACATTACATAAAAAATGTATTCAATATATAAGTAAACGCTAGCAAACAGAGGGCGCTCGAGCCCATGTAACGTTCAGAGAAACAACGGTGGTCGCTTCGTTAAACAGTGCAAAGCGAGTTGGGAAACCAACCGATCACGAGTTCGCGTTTTCTTATCTTTTCTTTCTTTATGTGTGGGTGTGTGTGTGTGTACGCATGTGTGTGTTAACAGAACACACAGGCAGAACGTCAACAGAATGAACCAACAAGAAGATTTCCCAATCTAGCCTCACAAACAAGAAAGTCACAGTTTCGCCGTAAGGGCGATGCAGCTGAATCGATATCGATAAATTGGAATGTTGTACGAAGTAAGGTTACCAGCTAACCCCATTCGGATCCAATCTCGCGTAAGTCTACAAAACGTTGGCATATGTGAATACGGCCGCTCCAGTGAGACAAGTAGTTTTCGTAATGTTTCTAATGTTTTAGCTGATGGGGTTTACGTCCCAAAACCACGATATGGTTATGAGGGACGCCATAGTTGAGGGCTCCGGATATTTCGACCACCTGGGGTTCTTTAACATGTGCCTTAATTTAAGTACACGGGCCTCAGCCATTTTCACCTCCACGGAAAATGCGGCCGCCGAGGCCGGGTTTCGATACCGCGATCTTCGGGCCAGCAGTTGAACACCATTAACCACTAGGAGCACCGTGGCGGGTCGTGCTGTATGTCACCTCAACGCGAAGCGGTGATAGTAAACCGCGCACAAGGGTAAGTAAGAGCCATCTACTGATGTATGTGGAGATAAAGCGCGCGTGACCGCGCCTTTCCGATTTCGTCCGCCGGAGCCGGCCGTCGCGTTTCATCTCTGCCTGAGCCCGTCGGCAGCCTCAACATACGACGAGTGGGGTGACGCTATCGATGTGGACTTTATACGGAACATGACGGCGACGGCAAAAAAGAGTCTCGAGTATCCATATGATTGCCATAGCAATAAAAAGGGAAAAGAAATTGAGGCGTCATATCTATCTATCTATCTATCTATCTATCTATCTATCTATCTATCTATCTATCTATCTATCTATCTATCTATCTATCTATCTATCTATCTATCTATCTATCTATCTATCTATCTATCTATCTATCTATCTATCTATCTATCTGTCTTTCTACGGAGGAGGAGGAGGAGGGGGAGGAGGAGCGCTTGCGTAACGCGTTGCCGAAGAACAAAAATTTTTCGAGGAAGTCGCCTACGAAGGCTTGCGCATAAAGACAAAAAAAAACAAGAATTCGGATGGATTCGTGAGTCCGTATCCCGTTGTGCTTCGTAAGCAAACGCCGACGGGCTCTAGCGGTCGGTCTGCGACACAGACGCCCGGTTGTTTCCAGTGACAGTCGGCAGTTTGTCGCTGCCGTGTACGCACGAGAGTTTTGCAAATTGCGAGTTTCCTGCTCCGCAGAGACATAAGCAAGTGGCAGGAATCGTGGGGTTCCACTAATTGGTTCCGTTTTCCGATTGGCCACCGCCGGCTTGCGCCGTCCGATGCAGCTGACGCTTCACATCTTGCGAAAATGTTTCCTTCCTTTCTCTTGTTCTTTCCCTTCTACAGCAAAGCTTTCTGAGTAGACAATATTTGCACGAAAACACAAGGACAATGAGGAGCAACGCAAAGACGGAAGGATCAATACATCGACTAAGAGGAAGAAGAAGCAAATGGCTTTCGCCTTCGCGTCGTCTTAGGCTGAATGCAAAGGAACCCTGTGAGTTTATTCCGACTAGGACGACTCGCAGTATGTCTTAGTATATCCTGTGCAGCAGTGGTAGTAGTAGTAGTAGTAGTAGTAGTAGTAGTAGTAGTAGTAGTAGTAGCAGTAGCAGTAGTAGTAGTAGTAGTACCAGGCGTCACCCAGGTAATGTGACCTGAGCGGGGAGTGATAAGTAAATAAATAAAACAAAGTCATCACGCTCATGATGAACCAAATGATGGTAATGATCATGACCTCGAAATAATGATAATGGCGCCAACTGATGATGAGGCACGTGATCTCGCGCGCTTACAGTTTCGCCGACCGACGGTTTTCACGGCGTGGAGCGGTCTGATTTCTTTATTTTCTTTTATTCTGGTTTTGTATGTGTCGACTACGTCATGTAAATCGATCCCTTAACTATACACACTCTGCTCGCCTCTTCCTATCTTTTGAAGCGACTGTACAAATGAAAACAAAAAAAGAGTCGATGAACTTGCGTGCGGAACATTAGCTGCTGAAGACATGCGCAGGGAACTATAGCCAACGTTAAGCCAATGCTAGCCAATATTAGGTGACAGTTAGCCAACACTGGGAAACGTAAGGGAAACGTTAGCCGGCGAGTGCTATTATTTGGAGTACACGCCACTGCGGTAGTACAAGCATTGTACATTAAAGGCCCTAACGACTTCTTATTGGAGTTTTCTTTAAAAACTCACAGGGTCCTTTGGGGATTCGCCTAAGACGAGTCGAAGGCGAGAGCAGTCTTCTTACGCTGCTTTCTTCTCAGTCGATGCATTGATCCTCTTCCGCCACCTTCCGAAAGATTTCTGCACCTAACGTGGTTCTGCACTGCCTCCAGGATTGGAGGCATTACAAGCTTTCTGCACCTCATAGTTTCGCTATGTTTTGCGCAGTCTCCGTGAGTTCTGCGCAGCCATTGACCAAGCGACGAGGTCATGTGATGACGTCATCATGGGACGTCACGTTACCTCACGCCGTAGCGACGCCATCACTGACGTCACAACATGTAGCTATCTGACGCGATGATGACGTCTGATTGTGACACCATCACGTGATGATGATCTTTTTGCATCACTCGTGTCGTTGCCGTCGCCATGGGACGCCGCCGACGCCGACGGTCAATTCTCGCGTTTGATGAAGCATCTAAGACTTTCGCCTTCATAAGCTGTTAACCTTCTAGTTCATATTTGATTATATTAACGCGATAGCGCTAGAAAGCTCGTTTCGCAGAAATTCCGGTGTCGGTGTCTGCAGCCGCATCTTTGGCTGTGAGCGAAAAATCAGCGTTGTCCGTGAAAGAAAATTCGAGGTAGATGTAAATAACCAAATAGTAAACAATCTTCGGTTCGAGTGTGACCGGGGATTCGAACCTGCGACCACTTGCTCCGTGGCGCGATGCGTTCAGCCGCTCGGCCACCGACGCATGCATCTTCTAGCGTACTAACGGCGAGATAATTATATGCATGCACCATTTAGCGTTGGAGGTACGCACATCTCGGAGGTTCTTCAGCGGCTTGACACAACACCTGCGAGATGCCGCGAAGGGCCCACGGCCACGCTGTTAAACGGCATCGCCCCGCCGTGTGGCCGTGTTTCGTCGCGCTGCATACAGGCATGGATATTGGAGCTGGAGGGCGTCCACGCTTTGGCTTTCCTTGTGGCATGGTTTAGGTCTCCACCGAGAAGTGAAGCGAGGCTAGCGATTGAGAAGGCGATACGAACACGGTCCGTTTACGCTATCGCGTTCTATGTCTTGAAAGCGAAGCTCAAGCGTCGTACAAGATTTTTAAGTGTACTTAAGCAAACATTGGTGCCTAGGCGCGACTACGGCTACTCATCCTTCTCTTAAACAACAGTTTTCATTGTGAAGTTGTCAATAATTACAAAACAGTGCAAAATTGACACATGCGTGGACATTTACAAACCTAATCCCAGTACTAGGAAATTTACACATGGCTCTAAACCTCAGCTGCTCCTGAAATGCCAGTACAATTCTCAAAGAGTGCTTGGCGTTAATACAGAAGTAAACAAAGGCGCCACACGAGAATCCACTACAGAGGAGAATCGCAAGACCGCCGACCGCACCGAACGTGTTTCGAGCGCAGTAAATAATATATCGACCACCGCTTGCAACAAACATAGGAGCGAAAGTGTAAACGGCGGCGACGAGCTGTTTGCCGGCGCTGCGACGCGACCAGCCGGCTCTTTATTTACTTATTTTTTTTCCTGGAACACAACGCCGAATGGTACGGGAACGCTTCCAGAGAAAACGAGCTTCGGCTGAATAATTGACACGCCATCTATTCATTTACATCATGTCGAACCTTCCCTGTTATCGCATTCTATCGCTATTTTGATCGATTCATTAAGATTTCATTGAACCAACCTCAGTTTTTTTTACTATGCTCTCTTGTTTATTTCCTGTCTTTAGGTTACGTGTCCATGATAATGGTTGTGCGTTTATAGCGCCCGCTTACAATGCGAGAGGTACTGGGTTCGATTCTTGGAGCCTGCCGGGCACTCGCTGGTTCTTTTTTTTTTTGCAATGGTGAGAGAGTTACTCGGACCTGGCGCTGGGTGATGTGGGTAGTAGTCATTCTCGAAAGCATGGCCCTCCCCCTCCCTCCCCCTCTCCCCAGCGACGCTGCACATTGTTCCCTCAAGGGATTGCAAAAACAAGCGTCTTTCTTGGCTGCAGACCACTACTACGCATACCGCTTATGTGAAATAAGGAAGTCTGATCGCTCTATAGCAGTGCATCTCAAATGGGGGTCCGCGAAGCCATTTTTTGGGGTCCACGAAACCCATCCTCGAAAAAAAAAAAAGCTAAAGCAACGATTTTCGGAGGCACACAACGACCCAAGGCAGCGGCCCCTTCTGATTATTGGTATGCTTCGCCGCACAACATTTCGGCATTGCGGCGGAGCAGTCTTATGTTTCTTCCTTCTCCGTGAGATGGTTGTAAAGCTTTTGTTGCACTTTTCTATGGCATGTGCACGCCGGAATACGTTTCCTAGGCTTGCATATTTAATGAGCAACTTACTAGGAGCAGGTTTAATGTGGCTGCAGACCGCACAACTTATCGACAAGCTGTTGAGATCGAAATGGCGTGACACTTTAGTTTGACAGTTCCTTGAGCAAGGAGAAATGAAATTCCACCTAATTCACACTGCATGTTGCATTTATATAGGACCCACCTGCCTTTTATCTCACTGCAAGGGGTCGCTCATCAATTCCACCGGTCCACAAGGGATCCCCGAAGCATCCATGGCTAACAACCACTGCTCTATAGTCTTTTGAACTAAGGGATGAGATGGATGAATATTTTCACCATCTCCCACTAAAGGGAACCATGTGGGAGATGGTTCCCACTAAAGGGAACCTTGCCCGATGTTAACGCGTCATTGCATGTGGAGAACACCATGAATTCACTGTAGTTGCTGTTGCTGTTACTCGTACCGAAATCTTGTTGGAGCACCCCACGCGGGTTCATCGCGCGTCTGCAGAATCTCGTTCTCCGACGCCATCACGTGATTGCTGAGTGCAAGGGGGAAAGGCCACAGCATCTTACCCAGCCCCTTACACAGGCCCGAACGCGCTAGCGTGTGACAGCGCGTTCTGACTAGTATACAACGCGTTGGTTCATCGCGCGCCTGCAGATTCTCGTTCGCCGACGCCATCACATGATTGATGAGAGTGTCACGGGGAGAGGCCACAGCGTCTTTCCCAGCCCCTTACACAGGCCCGAACGCGCTAGCGCGTGCCAGCTCACGTGGTTTTGTCTGCGTTACGCCAAGCTTGGACAGCATACGGCAGCCTGGGCACCTAAAGTGCTCTGCACGTATCATCATCAAGGCGGTCGGAGAACAAAGCGAAGAAGACTTCTCCTTGGCGCGAGCGCGCGATCAATATGTTACAGATGGCTACGTTAGGTTTTAGAAAGCGGACGGTCGCCAATGGAACTACGGACAAAGCCCAGCGCAAAAGCTGCTTCGCATCTAAAACTTTATCGTCGTCCTCTATGGCGCGCGTGCGTGCAGCGAGCCGCTCCCACGTCGGCACAGAAACGCCGAGCCTCTCCGGCCCGTCGCGGGCCCGTTGGAGAGCCCATAGGTGTTCATCTAGGCTGGGGATGCGTAGAGTCGCATCCCAGCGTGAAGAAGTGTTGCTTTCATCACCGCGGGACACCGCCACGGCATAGGACGAGGGATATCTACAAGCAATGATTGCACGCGTGTTGACGAAGGAGTGGCTCCTTTGCCGTAAATGTCATTTACGTAAAGCAATATATCCGAACAACATAATGGGCGTAAAAGGTGCAGCCTCGTGTAAGAAATATTTGTCGAAACGCCTCGTGTTTAGCGCTTAAAGATTTTCTTTTTCGTTTTGTAAATACGTCTTCGCATCTTTCTTTACACGCAGTATGCAACAGGGGTATGTTGTAATTTCTTCACATTTATATCATAATTACTACGATAGCGTTAAGTTATTGCAAATAACGACCCCTGTACCTCCCTTGGCTTTATTGTTGGTTTTAATTGAGGTAGTGTATCAGAGAGAAAAACAAGCCCTTAAATTCTCCCTCTTTCGTTAGTCTTCTCGTACTAGACTAAGAATAACGACGTAATTCTGGCGAAATTGAACTTAAGTTAATGAGCGCAAAATTTCAATGGGATAATCACGATAACGGTCTCCAAAAAGAATGTCGCTGTAGAACAGGAGTCTCAAACACGCGGCCTGCGGACCTCTCGCTAGCGGCCCGGCCCCCATATGACTATCTTCGTCCCATTGTTTTTTTTTTAATAAGTATGCATGTCAGCTACACAGATGTGGCTTGTCTCAAGCATTTTTTTTTTTTTGTAATACCAAATGCGGTGATCTTGCGTTGAAACGTAACCGTAGAACAAATACTTCAGAATCGACGTCGATTTCAGTCATTCTAGAGATCAGTATCGATGTTTCTCGAATCCTGACATCAAATCCTCTTCAGAAATGACCCATATACGAGATTGGCAAAATTCCTCCTTTCAAATGGAAGCATTAGCGTTAGCTGCCATTTTATTCAAACATCCTCCCCGCTCCAATCTTCTTCACTAACTCGGCCCCTGCCGGAGAGTGTTTCCTGACTGCGGCCCGCTAGAGCTTGAGACCCGGGCTGCGTAAGAACGAGTCAAGAGTAGGGTCCTAATATAACAAAAATTTACAACAAAATTACAAAAAAAAGTAAGAATAAAATTCGGCTCATTACGTAACCACGAATCGCCCTTTTCCTGCCTTGTTGCGTCATTCGCAAAACAATACAGCCTCGAAAACTACGGCGTGCAAAAGAAATGAGGCCGTACAGGGCAAGCGGCAAAAGCCTTCGCAACAGAAAGCTCCGAGTCAGAACTTCGCGAATTTCTCAACAACCTATCTGCTAACCAAACGAGCAGGCGAGGAATAATCTTCCCGAATAGCGGCCGCTGATCAACTTGCAAACTAAATGAGAAAGAAGTCGATCGCTGCAGGAGCAACCGCCGCGAAATGCCGGAGGAGATGCCATCCTCCATCACGCTCGAATAACTAGCTTTCCCCTTCTTCCGATCACAAGTTACATTCTGTAGTGGTTCGTAGACAGGCTGATATCCTATACAGCGAATAAGACGGCGTTACGATATAACGGCCTGCACATCTCATTGGAAAGGAACGCGGTAAAGACTTTGTTTATTCCTGGCTACGTTATACCCGTACATTAAGCAAAGGCTATTCTCTATATACAACGTAGTTTTCCCAATCCCGCACCCACCCCGGAGTTGGGCATTCTTGACTCAACCTTACGGAGTTGTTCAGATAACGAGGTGGGGTTCTAAAACTTGCACGACGCAACCCAAGCGCCGCTTCACGACCAAGTGGCAGACAAGACTATAGAATGCATTCAACGCACACCCCGATCCGTGAGACCCCGAAATGCAAGCCGGCGATCTTGTTAGGAGAGCTCCTTGCTATAGGGCAACGGCTGATGCGGTATTGCTCAAAGCATCGATGCAATGGCAGTGATTACGCGTCCAATGTTATGCAGTCTGTACCCGTAGCGCGCCTGAATTGAAAACGAGCTCCGCATCTCTCTCTCTCTCTTTTTTTTTTTTGTTCGTCAGCGACGTAGATGCGTTCAGCAATGTGTGGCCAAGACCTATAGCTACGCAACGCCGACAAAGATTTGCGAAAGCACAAACGTACACTTCTTTTAGTGGAGGTTATTTATACTGAATTCAATGAAATGCACTGTGCAGGCTTTTCTCTCGGTCACTATGTTGTGTAAGCGTTACGGTTTGCGCCACTTTGAAAGCGTACATATAAGAAAACGAAGCGCTTTCATTTTCTTTAATAGTCAGGAGAAGTGGCCACCGAACAAAGGCGTAGGCCTGTCAGTTTCTTTGAAACGCAGAGGCGATTTGAAAGATAAACTGCAGTAACATTGCGAGGGACATAACTCGCTTTACAAAAGGTAGAAAAGAGGAACTTGTTTCATTGTTAGACACAAGCAAATTAATGCAAGAGACAATTAGATCTAGGAAAGCCTAGGGGGCGTTAATTGTTTCTTTAAATGTAGCGTGGTAATTGTGACGTAAGTTGAAACGAATTAAAGTGGACGAAAGACCACCCTTTCCGTCAGGTGGGATTCGAAGCCACAACCTTCGAATTACGCTTCCGATGCTCTACCAACTGAGCTATACGACAGAAGGCTCTTCCCCGTCCACTTCGTTAGGTATTTCTTACGTGTAAGCCCTGGCAGTGCATAAAAACTCTTAAGCTCTAAATATAAAAGAGTATACGGCTATACCCGAACGTAACTTACCCGGATAAAACGAATTAGCCTTTATAATGATCGCAGCAAAAAACTCCAATAGTCGCGTACAACTCTCACATTACCTAAAGTACATCGGATAAATCGAAATGTCCTCCACTGCGAAAACCATAAAGGCTGCTGTTCAGACTGCTTGGAGGAATGACAGAAGCGTTTAAGAAGCTATCGACTAAAAATGCTGCCAAGAAGTTTGCGCACATTGACAGCCACGCGGCCTGGTTATATGTTAATACTTGCTTCGGGTAACAACTGGATATTGCAAATCTGTACACAAGGAACTCGCCAATTATTAATAATAATAATTTTGAGGATTTCACGTCCCAGAAAACCGCCATATGATTAGGAGAGACGGCGTAGTGGAGGGCTCCGGAAATTTCCACCACCTGCAGGGGTTCTTTAACGTGCACCTAAATCTAAGCGCACGGGCCTCTAGCATTTCGCCTCCATCCAAATGCGGTCGCTGCGGCCGGGATTCGAACCCACGACCTTCGGGTCAGCTGTCGAGCACGCATTAGCTCAGACATACATAGCCACTGCATGGGCTGAGACGTAAAGGGGGGCATCTGGCCAGAAGGACGTCGAAGCACGAGTTTTTAGCAGGATATTTAGCCGGAATCGGGCACACACACACACACACACACACACACACACACACACACACACACACACACACACACACACACACACACACACACACACACACACACACACACACACACACACACACACACACACACACACACACACACAATGAGAGAGATAAATGAACGAAAGATGGAAAACAAAACAGTCGGATAAGGAATCCGCAAAAAATGATCAGCAAAAATACCTTGCAATCCAAAAAAAATGCTGACCACAAAGTACTCTGATCCCGTCCAGAATGATAGAGAATCGCTGCGGGAGCCCAGTGGGGGCCGTATAAGAAAGCACGGCCATATATTCCCTTGTCGCCCTTTCCTTTTTTCCCCCAAAGCCCATTGTCATCGCTGCCACTTATCACACGGCCGCAAATGAACGCAGCCGACACGTTGCGACATGTCGTCTGCCAGGAAAAAGGCTTAGCAGACGTGAAAGATAAGAGAGACTGCGAGATAAGAAATGGCGGGCGCCGAATCGAAGTGACCTCGTTGATACATGGAGATGAACAGATACACCGAGACGCCGCCATTGGGACAGGTCCGCTAGTATGACGTGCAGAGTTGCAGCTTTTACCGGTGGATCAGCAAGCACAACAACAGTGTGTCACGCGCCCTTTCTTTTGACGTCATCGAGGCGCATACTTTCACTCTTTGATATACTGTGTTAAAAAAAAGAAAACATAATCACAGGGTCCCTTATGTATTCGCATAAGACGACTGGAAGACGAACGCCATCTTATTTTTTATTCTCCCATGTACTGAACATCCCCCGCCTCTCTCCGAGATATTTCTGAACCTAAGGTGTTTTTTCTTACTGCCTCAAGGGTCGGAGGTACTCCATGCTTTCTGCACCTCAGCTGGTTATGCACTGCCTCCGTGATCGGCCCGCCTTTGACCAAGCGAAGATGACGTCATCGTGAGGCATCACGATGGCGTCACAAACTCGTTATTTGTGACGTCATGATAACGTCGTACCGCGACGTCATCGCATCATGATTTTTTTGCAGCACTCGTGTTGACGCCACCGACGGTCATTTTTCGCGTTTCATGAGGCATCTAAAGGTTTTCGCCTTAAAAACTGGGGAACGATTTACAGCACTGACTGCGTACTCGACTATGGCAAAGTGGTAAAGCTAAACCAGCTAATGACAACAACCGAACACCCTGGCGACGCACAGGTCATGTGGATCGAACTGGGCAATGAATTAACGAATAAAACGTTTATTGGAGAAAATCGTATACTGGAATTAGTTTCCGTTTCTAGATATGCCCTTAATGGGAAGAAATTGATGTGATGTCTGCAAATGCCACGAGCGCATGCGTGAATGTAAGTGGCATGACGATCACACCGGAGTTGCTTACTTAAACGACTAACTCAATAAACCTGCGTTCATTCCTGCTTCGCCTCCGGTTACCTCACACAGGACTGGGCGGGTCCCTATTCCCGGACTCCGTTGGACTGAGCTGCAACCCGCGCCTGCTCCACGAGACTCCGCTGATCCTCGAGAGCGGGGCTGTACAAAGCCTCCTCCCACACGCCTCCCACGTCGGCTGCGTAGCTTGCGCGATGCTTCTTTTAGACTGGCAGGACCAAACCTGTGAAACAGGTCAGCGCGGCTGCCACGGAATTTACACACTGCGCTAAAATGTTCCGGGTCTATTTTCAGCCATCATGGCCGGGCTGCTTTACGACATCGTTCGGAGCCTGCGCAGACGGGTCTCCTCGGCTTTAGTAAGTCCCTTAGCAGGATGATAATCTTTTTTTTCAATATCTGGGGCTTAACGTCCCAAAACCACGATATGATTATGAGAGACGCCGTAGTCGAGGGCTCCGGAAATTTCGACCACCTGGGGTTCTTTAACGTGCACCTAAATCTATAAGTACACGGGCCTCAAGCATTTTCGCCTCCATCGAAAATGCAGCCGCCGCGGCCGGGATCCGATCCCGCGTCCTCCGGTTCAGCAGTCGAGCGCCATAACCACTAGACCACCGTGGAGGGGCGAAGGGCGGGATGAGGGAGAGTTTGCCTTTGCAGGCTATGTAGCTGCAGAATATCTGCGTATGTTGTAGTCGGTGTTGCTGGTTAAGGTCAAGGGGTGCTGTGAACTAGACAACGACTTAGGCCAATTCGCCATACTGTACCTGAGCGTCACCACCGTCACATGCCTCCGTTGAGCCTCAGCGTGCTTGCGAAATACCCCTTAACTGTCTCGTTAAATCTGATTCACTGCTTCGTAAAACGGTGCGATAACCAATGCTAATTTTATAAAGCGTATGTCTTTTATATAAATGAAGAAACATTATGCAAAAAATGACTCAAGGTAGCGGCATAAAATCAGATAAACGAGACGATGAGCCTCAGCTAAGGACACATATGGCAGAAGGAACGCCGCATATTTACACCCGAGCAATGATTCTTGGGTCATCTTCACCAACTCACGATCGGCGCTGCAGTCCCTGAAGTCCCCAAGCACGTAGGAACAGCTCGTAATGGACATCAAACGCCTATGCAAGAAAGCCTGCGAACTGAATCACCGCATTGTTCTACAGCGGATGCCTGCCCACTGCGGAATACAAGGCAACGTCCAGGCTGACGACGCTGTCAAAGCTGGACATGACGCCTCGAGAGAAGTGGTTGATATACCTTTCTCGAGAAAAGACGCGGCGACACTCATATCGGCACATGCTTGGCGCTTCCAGGGATTCCTCTGGACAGATGCTAGTCACCAGTATGGGCCTCTTTACGAAATTGATTCATCGGGTGACTTCGATATGCCGCCAGACCTCAATAGACAAGAGGAAACATGCTTGCACCGCATCAGATTAAACACTCATTACTTCGAGAGCAAAATCAAGCTGTCGGACTCACCATTGCACCTTCAACGGGACTTGTGTTTAGAACTGGGGCACGTTCTGGGCCCATGGCAACGCAGCACCTGTGCGTTACGAGCCACGAAAGCGCTGCTGACTTTCTTGCGGGCCACAAGCCTGACCGAAACTTTGTAAACAGTGTAGTCTATGTATGTGTGTGTGTGGTTATCAGTGTATTTATCATAATTATCACCCAGCACCTGGAGTAGCATGTCAGGCGAATAGCCAGGCAAACATCTCCAGCTTTTCATTAAAACATTTCTCTCTCTCTCTCTCTCTCTCTCTCTCTTATTAGGCAGTTTTATAACATCGTGACAACACGTGACATCACGTGAAATCGTCGCTTGGTCAAAGGTAGGCCGATCCCAGAAGGAAGGAAGGAAAACGGGAGAGAGGAAAGACAGGGATGTTAACCAGTTTGGCATAACCGGTATGCTACCCTGTACAGGGGGAAGGGATGGGGGAGATCGAAAGAAGAGTAAAGAAAGAGAGAAAGAGAGGGGAACACACACGCACACACATAACGTCACAGCGCAGAGCGGCAGTCTTGTGCGGTATGCGGCGTCATTAAAAAGTCTACAGCCGCGAGGCAGTGCAAAACCAGGTGAGGTTGAGAAAGTTCTCGGAGGAGGGCGAGGGAGGATCAATGCATCCACTGAATAAAAAGAAAAAGAGTCCCGGTGAGTTGGGCACAAGTAACATGTTAAAGAGAAATTCAAAATTTACCGCAGTTACACCTTCTAATGACTGCTGACCACTGCGTTTGGAACGTGCACATTCAAGAAACACAAGGCCTGAAGATTACTTGGGTACCAACGTTTTAGGGGCGAAGCTCCTTAAGGCGGCACCCGTTCGTCCCTCGTAGTCGTCGTGGTCGTAGTAGTGAGTAACAAGTCTTACGCTTTGACCTCCAAGGTGGTGCCGGTGGGAGACTTCTCCTGTGCGTTGTTGAACAATAAAAAATTCGCAGCGTGCGCGTTAACTAAAAGCCGAATTCGTCTGTCTCTCATTCCCCATTAGCAGCCATTGGCATGTTCCAGTAGGAAACGTTAGTAGAAGTAGAAGTGTAGGTGTTAGCTAAAAGCCGACTTCTTCTGTCTCTCATTGCCATTAGCAGCCATTGTTTACCTCCAAGGTAGTGCCTGGTGAGATTTCTCCTGTGCGTGATTAAACAATAAAAATTTTGTTCAAAACGCCGTTGATTGATGAAATAAACCAACGAAAGACGCCAGATGTTTTGTAAAAGCAGAACGAAAGAACGCCAGATGTTTTTCTTAAAGTGTAGTAGTAGTAGTAGTTGTATTTAGCCACCTCGCCCGATCGTCAACGGGCGAGGTGGACCGGCAACGGCGCGAGGACCCTGCCGTACGAGAGTTAAATCACACTAAAAGACATACTTTGCGGGCGATACACTCTAGTGAGCTTTCAACTTTTCGTCTTAATGTACATGATAAAGAAATTATTTCTACGAAAAACGCAAGGCACACCTTGAGCAATATGTTTGGTTTTGGGACGCTAAATGGAACCATGAGGCGATGCGAAGCCGGAGCACTTGCACGATCGCGTTCCGTTGGCTTTCGTTGGGCATGCTACCGACCTCGCGTCGTGGAACGCGCGTCCTGTCTTCCCTCTAGCCTTGCCTTTAATTCGCACAGGGCGAGCGGGGAATGCGGTCGCTCTTGGCGCTCTTTCGCTCGGGAGCGGACTTCTTCCTTGCATTTCACCGATCACAAGTGATAATGAAGGGACCACGTAAACCAACAGTACAATAAAAGTTTGATGTTTAATATATACACGATGTTTCACACTCTTTATATTTTGTACTGGGCGCATTTCACGGAAGAGTTTCACGGTTTACAGATGATTCCCTCCGTAGCTTCGCCCCACTCATCATCATTCACCCCGTGGATATGCTGTGATTTTTTTAGAACCAATACCTGGTTCTAAGAACGTTGCTCGGGACAGCATGCACTGACAGAACGATCGACCGACTACGGCTATGCCGACGGTTCGGTTAAGGATTGCGTATTACGGTATGACCCAACGCCACTGCAGTTTTACTTGGTGATGGTGCCACCTTTCGGTGTCTAATTCTGTCGCACGGTCGACACTCAGCCGCGAGAGCAACTGCGGTCAAGATTTTTCTTCAAAGGACCACGTCTGTTAACACAATGCGCCTAATATATACAAGATCAATGTGCAAGACGTCGACATGCGTGCTCGGTTTACTCTGCCTCTGCTTTTCCAAGTGCCTTGACTGACCTGTGTAGCTGGTGCTGATGGTTTTCCAAATAAACCTCACCAACAGCTGACTCGCACCAATGAGGTTTTGGCTCGCACCAATGAAATAATAGAGCAAAATAAATTTTCATTTTCCTTCCGGGACTGAGATTTGCACCCGGCCGCACCCTTCCCCTCCCCCCCCCCCCCGCCCCCCGGTTTGAAAGCGACTGCCTTGAAGACTAGGCCACGCTTGCCCAATGTGAACTGAACTGAAGCATACAAATGCGTTCTACCGACGATGCAAAAATCAATTGGGAAGCAGTACACTTGGTACGGGCGCTTCATTGAAATATTTCGTGTTGGAAAGCAATGTGCTGTACAACGCGTAATGTCGATATGAGAAATTGCACATTTCAGCAAAATTCCGACGAAGAAAGTAAGAAAGAAACGACCCTACGACGATGGTGTAATGATCTCCAAAGGGAGTTGACGTATCTCTTTAGAAAGAGTCACGTACGTGGCATGGCAGCCTTTAAAAAAGGCGTGAAGAGACCCTTTTTTTTTTCTTTCTTAGAGTCTACTACAGATAAATTGATGTGCCCCAAACTGTCCTTGAAAGCCAGCGCCTCCTTTGAAAACTAACACCTCAGGCTGGCTTAATCCTGCCTTAATTAGAGCGCGTTGGACAGGTCCATCTGGTGGGGTTGAAGAAAACGGAACCCCTGATCTGACGACGTGCGCCTGATGTCATGACGGCGTCCAATTAGAAGCGGCCACAGAAGGCACCCCTGTTCAATCAGAGGCGGCGATGGCGGCCCAATAAGCGACTAAAACGGTTTCCTAGCCAAAGAGGGCCTTATAAGCAATAAAATTATAGCTTGACGTTCATTTGAAGGAGGAGGCTCATGACTTCGCTTGCCTACTGGCACTGCATTGATCGCCGAGCGCTGCTAAATCGCACTTCGAAATCCAATGACGTAGTCGCCCGCAGTAAACAAGACAAAAAGGAAAAGCCTTGAACGCTCACATCGCGAAGTTAACGCTTGGCTCTAGAATCGCATTCTCACTCAACGCGCTACAAAGAATGACGGCCCATCCGTTCAAGAATTTTGAAAGAAGTTTAGTGGCATATATTTCATGCGCGACCACAGAAGCAGACGAAAAAACTTTCGTGCGACAATTGCGTCGTCTGCTTGGCGATGCCGAGCACGTCTGTCCGGATTTCTCCGGAGCAGACGACAGGCCGGACCATTCGCTGCCCAGTGAATGGGCGTCCAAGTAAAACCGGCTATCAGGCAGTCTCCAACGGAATGAACGATAGCACCACAAACTCCGCCTGCACCCAAAAAACCAAAAGATACTTCCGAGTACTTATCTTACTCTTTCTTCACTCGATACTTTGTTTTGCTTGCTACGTTTCTTGGGGGGGTAATAGCATCTCCTATCTCCGCAGATCGAGGTCTCCACCCAGTAAGCAATGGCGGCCGGCGGAGTAAACATAAGCCGCGCCTGAATGGGTTGCCAGCGTTGCCAGACACATACGAATGCAATTTCGTCGTCCTCCATTCCCCGCTGAAAGCAGGCGGTCTAAATTCCATTCACGAATGCACTCTTTTCAACGCGGGGACGTTATATGCACTTTTCTTTCCGAGACGACCGACCGCATGACGTGGGTCTTATTCCGCAATCACGCGGACGCATCGAGTTAAGCCAAGACGCAGCGCGTTCATCGGGCTTGAAGATAAGAAAGGTTTAGGCCTAGGAAATAGAAACAGCAAACTTGATCGAGAGGCCAACAATGGCGTTCAACCAGCAACGTTCTTTATACGGAGTGTCCTCAGTCTCTCTGCAGTTGAGACTCCATTTGATATTGCGGGAGATTAAACGTGTTAACGGCGATACGGGCGCAATGACGCTGTGTCACTGTGAGCTAAGTGACGCTGTGAGCTAACTAGTATCTAAATAGATTAAGAGAGAGAGAAAAATGTAATGCGGAAAGGCAGGGAGGTTAACCAGAAAACATATCTGGTTTGCTACCCTGCACTGGGGAAGGGGTAAGGGGAGACAGAAAAGTTAGAAAGAGAGGGATGGGATAGGGAGGGAGGGAAGCACAAACGCGCACACACACACACAGGAGTGTCACAATCGTTCAACGAGGCGGGTCGCTCGCAGAAACTTCATCAGCGCCTTCGTTGCTTTCTGGCGTGAAGCTCGATCGTTCCGACATTCCAAGATTGACTGCTCAGAGAGCGGCTGGTCGTCGAGGCGAGCAAACACTGCTGCGAGGGATTGTCTCTCAGAGCTGTATTGAGGGCACTGACATAAAATGTGTTCAATGGTTTCGTCATTGCCACAATATTCACATGCAGCGCTGTCTCTCATTCCGATGCGGCACGCAAAGGCGTTCGTAAAAGACACCCCAAGCCACATGCGGCAGAGAAGGGTCGTCTCGGATCGGGGCAGGCCAGATGGAATGCTGAGTCGTAGGCATGGATCCAGGCGGTGAAGACGGGTGTGGAGAAAACCGGGCGTGTTCCACATAGACCTTGCGACATCATGCGCAAGCGTATTAATCTTTGCTGCTGCGTCGCTTCTTGACAGTGGGATAGGTTCTATCACGCCATTTTCGTGAGCATTCTTAGCTGCATCGTCGGCATGCTCGTTACCGATGATGCCGCAGTGGCCTGGCAACCACTGAAAAGTTATAGCATGTCCTTCGTCTATTAGTTGATGGTACAGTTGTCGTATTTCCAGCACCAATTGGTCTTGAGCCCCACGACGTAGAGCAGTTCGAAGACACTGCAGAGCTGGTTTCGAATCAGTAAAAATGCCCCATTTTTGTGGCGCTTCTCGATAAATCCTGCGGAGTGCGCTGCGGAGTGCCGCAAGCTCCACGGCTGTCGATGTTGTCTTGTGTGACGTTCGAAACTGTATGTTTTCGGCTCTTGCTGGGAAGATCACAGCTCCTGCAGATCCTCCAACAGTTGTCGAGCCATCCGTGTAAAGTTTAACATGATCTTTGTAATCTTCGTGCAACATGAGTAGAGTCATCTGCTTCAAAGCTGGCGATGAGAGCTCCGCCTTCTTGCGAATCCCCGGCACTGTCAAGAGCAGTTTTGGTCGGTCCAAGCACCAAGGGGGTGTTAGAATCCGTTCCGGAGGCGTGTAGGCTGTTGGAAGGCACTCTCGGTAAGTCAATATTCTCTTACAGAAGGAGGTACTCGGTCGATCTTCTGGAAGCGAAGCAAGATGGTGGGCAGGGGCGCGAGCAAGGTGCCTAATGTGAGCTCTAAGCACCTCCAATGTAATGTGCACCGTGGCCGGATGATCTTTGGCAATTGCGATGGTTGCGGCTGTTGATGTGCAGCGTGGTAATCCAAGACAAACTCTGAGTGCCTGGCCCTGGGCGTTTTCGATCGTGCGTATACTGCTTTTGCAAGCGTTCGTCAGAACCGGCAAGCTATACCGCAGGTATCCCAGAAACAGCGTTTTGTATAGCTGCAGCATCGCGTGCACTGATGTGCCCCACGTTTTTCCTCCGAGGAACTTGAAAAGTTGTGCGATGGCCGTTAGGCGCTTCTTTAGAGTGGCCACATGGGGACTCCAGCAGAGGTTTCGATCGATCGTGACCCCCAAAAACCTGTGCGTCCTGGCGTAGCAAACATTGCGTCCATCGATGGCGATGGGATATGACGTCATTGCCTTCCGCGTGAACGCAACCAGCGCCGATTTCTCAGGAGAAATCTCGAGGCCTTGTTCTCTAAGGTACGCCGATACTGAATTCGCTGCTTTTTGGAGCCTCGCACGTACCTGAGGGCGTGTTACACCTGACGTCCAAGCACAAATATCATCTGCATAGAGAGATATCTGCACGGAATCTGGTATGCGTTCCACGAGACCGATCAGAACCAGGCTGAATAGTGTGGGGCTCAATACACCACCTTGAGGAACGCCACGGTGTGTGTAATGCTCAGAAGTCGGCCCATCATCAGTTTGCACAAACAGTGATCTCATATGTAGGTAGCAACAGATCCAGCGGTACACTCGTCCACCCAAACCAACCGACTCGAGGGCGTCAAGTATGGCTTCGTGAGAAACATTATCATATGCCCCTTTGACATCTAAAAATAGTGCGACAGATAGCCGTCTACTCATTTTCTGGTGTTGTACGTAGGTCACCAGGTCAATGACATTGTCAATGGAGCTACGAAGACGACGAAAACCGGCCATGGCGTCTGGATATACTCTGTAGCGTTCTAGGAACCACTCGAGTCTGGCAAGGATCATTTTCTCCATCAGCTTCCCTACGCAGCTAGCCAGCGCTATTGGGCGGTATGACGTAAGCTCTAGAGGTGATTTTCCAGGTTTGAGAAGTGGAACCAAACGGCTTGTTTTCCATTCTCTGGGGACCGTTCCGTCTCTCCAGGACTCATTGAACACGTCCAGCAAAGCGCTTCGTGCTCGATCACCGAGATTGCGTAATAGGCGGTATGATATGCCATCCGGTCCAGGCGACGACGATCGATTGCATAAAGCAAGAGCCGCATCCAGCTCTTCCATGGAAAAAGGCAGGTCCATGTGCGGGTCAAGGGAATGTGGCGTGTCATCAGCAGTAAGGGCTCCTGTGCAAGTTGACGGGCCTGCAATCTTCCTACAAAAATCTTCCGCTACCTCGATATCCCTTCTACGTTGGAAAAGGGCCAAGGCTTTAAACGGAAAACGTTGTTCGGGAAAAATGCGTAGGCCTCGCACGGTTCGCCATATTTGAGAAAGTGGTTTGCGAGGGTCTAGAGACTCGCAAAACTTCGCCCACCGCTGAAACTCCAGTTTGTCCATACGACGCTGGATCTTCTTTTGCATGCGCCTAGCTATCCGCAGATCTTGAATGGATTTTGTGCGTCGATATCTGCGCTCCGCACGCCGACGAATCGCACGGAGTCGCTCTAACTCCACATCCGTTTCTGAGGGCCTTGTAGAACATGTCAGCGTGCGCATCGCACTCTGCGCTGCTTCTTTAATCGCTTGCTCAATGCCAGAGGATAAGCCCTTTTCACAAGCGTGTTCAACGTTAGTTGTGAATGCTGACAGATCGATCCTCCGGACGGTTTTCGGCGGGTGGCCATTAGCAAAGCCTTTGATGGTGAGATAACTGGGGATGTGGTCGCTACCATGTGTCTCGATGTCTAAAAACCACCTAACGCTTGTGGCGAAGCGACGTGACACAAACGTCAAGTCCAAGCAGCTGCTGTACGTTGATCCTCGTAGAAATGTAGGACTCCCATCATTAAGTAGAGACAGTTCATGAGCCGACACAAATGATGCCAGTCTCCGGCCCGTGGCGTTGACTTTTGAACTTCCCCAGATTGGGTGGTGGGCGTTGAAGTCCCCTGTAATTATCCACGGATCCGGGATGTTCGCAAGTATGTCATCCAGTCTTTTTCGATCAAAACGGGCTGAGGGAGATAAGTAGACACCTACTAATGTGAAGGTGAGGGTTTTCTGCTTCACAGTCAGGCAAACATATTGGTTCTCATCATGAGGCGACACAGGTTGAATGATGTATGTAAGCTCCCTACGAATATACACAATGACCTTGCTGCTTTCGTTGCTGGTTTTGGACGGGATTGACTCGTAGCCGGATAGCCTGATCGGGTTTGATAATTTCGGTTCACATATTACGATGATGGGGAAACGGTTGGAAAACACGTACTGACGAAAATCAGAAATCCGTGATCTAAGTCCTCTTGCGTTCCACTGGATGACTGATGCTTCTCTGACCTCTTTGCGGAACGATTGTTGATCTCCTGCCATGGCTCTACGCGAGGGAGGCGAGGACTGGGCTCAGCGCGTCCAACACCTGTAACCCGCTTCGAGCGGTTGGAGTTCCCAGGCTTCTTAGTAGGTCTGCCATGACAGCAACGAGGGATCGCAGCATCGGGATGATCTGTCGATCGACCCTTGACACATCCTCAACAGGAGTAGACTCGGTGGAAGGTGTAGGGCGGGGAGGCCTCGGAGGAGGCTCCTTCGCAGGCTGCGTACGCGGAAGCGTAGGCCATTCATCCGCAGCTGCGAGCTTCTCCACCTCATTTCGCTTCGTGCTTACTCCTTTATTCGTGCTCGAAGGAAAAGGGTTATGCGCAACACCCTGTCTTACATGCCTCCGTCGGCGACTACGCCGACGCCGTACCCTTTCAGCAGCCTCTCTGTGGGTTGAATTGTCCCTAACCATTTGTTTGATAATTGCGATTTCCTTCTTAATCCGCGGGCATTCCTTAGAGGCAGCATCATGTGAACCATCACAGTTTCCGCACTTCAGACTTGTTGCCCGACATGCGTCTGCAGTGTGCGGCTCAGCGCATCGGGGGCATACTGTGGTGTTTGTACATACACCCTTGACGTGCCCAATTTTCATGCAGTTATGGCACTGAAGTGGTTTTGGGACAAATGGCCGAACAGGATGTCGGAAGTGTCCAACCTTGACATGCGACGGAATAGATTCTCCTTTGAACATTATCTTTACACAGCGGGTGTTTCCGAGGCGAAGTACATTCGCGATGACAAATCCCTCGTTCGCCGGCTTTATAAGAATTGGGAGGTCCGAGTTTGCTATGGCCAAATCAATGTCGTAGATTACTCCCGCCACGCAGGCACCGTCCATTGGAATGACAGGTCGAACTTTGATGTCTCCCAAATCTGATATTTTGCGAAGCTTGTCTAAGGCGCTGGCAGTCGTCGTGTCCACAGCTAGGATATTCTTCCGCGTGTTCACCCGGATATCCTTAATTTCGTTCGGTGCAACCCCCTCAAAGTACATAGAGAGAGCTTGCCTGTTTACTGCTCGAAGGCTGACGGTGGAGTCCTCGGGAATGAATAGGATGGTGTGCGGCCAGCGTTCTTCACTTGACTTAGACGTTAACGTCCTCGCTGGTGAAGACGGCTTGATGTTTCTTCTTTTTGCCTTCCTGCTTCTCACGGTCTCGAAGCTGTCATCCGACGAGTCGTCCCCAGTGGCCGAGTACAGTTCCGTGTCCTCGCTGGTGCTCGAACAGGTGCTTCGTTTTCGCGACGAGCTTGCCAAAGGTGATCTCTGGCCGGACAGCGCCGCAGAAGGCTCCGCGTCTACAGCCATTAGGCAGTGACTGTCACCGTTGGCCTCATCGGTTCTGGGCCAGGCGCGCTGATTTAACGAGGAGCTCGCCATGGCAGACCTCTGGCTGGGCGGACCAGTGGAAGACTCCGCGTCCGTCGCCCTGGGACAGGGAGCAGCGCCTCCCGGAAAAAGCGAAAAACTTGATAAAAATGCTCGGAGCAGAAAGCAGAAGCGTTCTATGAAGAGACACTTCGTCGTCGTCTCTCACTCAACTCCTAAATAGATTAAGGTCACGGTGTAGCCTATTCTACCACCGTGGTTATGGTGATTCCATCATGAACGACAAGTGCTAACATTGTTTTCTTGCCATAACCTACAAAACACACAACGATCTACTTACCCTCAGCAAGTCAGTGCCCTGGTGAAGGCTCTCGGCACACTGCGCCTGGATATCCGTCAGGACGTCCACACGCCGAGGTCGCCTCTGCCGCGGTGGGCGAGCAGGCCGCCGCTGCCGCGGTGGAGCGGTAGGGGCATCTGAAAACATGCTATGTTTAATAGAATTGCAATGTATTTCACATTATGTGTAAAGGTAGTCATGCTGATTTAATGTGCTCAATTGGATTTCCCCCTGAAATGTGAAAACTCATTTCAACTAGAAGCTTGTAAATGAGCAGCACTTACCCGATGGCATAGCTGCCGGCTCGGCTGCTGCAGGTTTCGGTGGCCCGGCTGCACAAGAGTGAATGCAATGCACTTTTCCCATCATATGTATACACATTCGGCAAAATGTAACACACAAAAAAACACTTCGCGTTAACTTACTTGACGTGGCACTCGTGCCTGCCACCTCTGTCGTCACCTCCATCTCGGCAGGAGGTGCGTCGTCCTGGTAAGTGTCAAAAGCGCAGCTTTCCTTCGCTACAATGTGATGCCATCCGGTAGTTATGCAAACTCTACTGCTACTAGATGCACACAAACAGTGTCCTGCAATGATCAAGTAGTTATGATCCCATTCCTTAAGTGCATGTTTTTTTAATGTCACTATATAAGTATATAAGCGTTATGAGTGACAAGATGCACCAAAACTCCACGATTCTGCTGCAAAGGTGATTATTCTGTTCATGTGGCAATTTAAGGCACAAATTCCAGACATTAACGCAGGTTTGCACAATTTCAGAACGGATTATCCAACAGTGAGCTTACCTCTTGGTAATCCAGTGGCCGCGCGCCAGTCAGCCGCAGTGTGCCCGTCAACTGGAGCACACGGCCTCTGAAGCCGGAGGCACGTCCCCTGCCAGTGCTACTGCAAACGCACGCGCATTGTAGGAAGAACTGCTCAGGTCACTTGGTTTTGGTGTTCACTCACCGCTGAACTTCGGCTACTGCGGCGGCGTCCAGGCGCGCGTCATGGCTTTGCTTCCGCCACCCGTCCTGCCACTGTTCCAGCGACTTGGTGACGGGGCCCTCTCGGTTGAGCACGTCCGCAAGCTCGACCCAGAGGCGACGCCTCTCCGCTGCCGTGAATTCGGGAGTGAACTCACTAGCGCGTGTAGCCAAGTGCGGGTGCTGCTCCATAAAGACGAGCAGCAACTCGCGCTGGTTGTCGGGAACGCGCTGCCCCTTTTTCGCGTGCTGCGTCATTCCGAAAACTGAATAACGGTTCGAATGCTCGCGCCACTCGCGCTGTTCAAATATTACTACAAGTGGGCAAATACTAGAGGCATTGGTTGGAACAGCGTGGTAGCCAGCGCCACTATCGACCGTCTCTCGAAACTGTGACACCACCTAGCGCTATGTCAAGATGCTAACACAAATAAATTGTTAAAGTAATCGCGTTCTTCAGTTTAAAGATTTGAAAAACAATGTCAGACAATATTCATGTTCAGCTATAACGATATTATTTTTTTTTCATGCGCTGAAAACATTCTCAAATTCCTTAGCTAGCTATTGGCTGCTTGCTCCCTCTCGTTCTTCCGTTCGGTCCCGCCTCCATTCTGTGACAGAACGCTTACAAAATAGCACAACCTTGCATATGGACCAATCGAAAGCTTATTTCCGGATGACGTCACGTGAACAGACTGCTGGCGTCACGAATTGTGCCGGAAAGACGGGAAACGCCAGGAGAGAATAACGTCCTCGTTGTTCGTATTTCAGAAGTTGCTTAAGACCTTTAAGAGACCTTAGCGCCGGCCGCGTATGCACTCAACCACGCGGGGAGCCAGCGCAGGTAACGCGCGTACTACTGCACCTACCCCCCCTCCCCACTTACACCTGGCGCACACACTTGATCACGCGATCTCGAACCTAGAGCATGCCCGCACATGCACCTCATCGGCTCAGCTATCGCGCGCTTTCCCTCACAACCAAAAGATACAACGGCTCGTGGGATGATACTGCACTTTACGCGAAAAACGTCACGGCTACGGCAAGAAGATTGCTGGCAGTGTCCCTGCAACAGCTCTCGCAGTAAATCGAGCAAACAACCCGCCACAGTGGTTTAGTGGTTAAGGTGCTCGAATGCTGACGCGAAGATCGCGGAATAAAATCCCGGCCGCATTTTCGATGGAGGCGAAAATGCTTGAGGACCGTGTACTTATATTTAAGTGCACGTTAAAGAACCTCAGGTGGTCTAAATTTCTGGAGCCCTCCACTACGGCGTCCCTCAATCATATCGTGGTTTTGGGACGTTAAGCGCCAACAATTAAAATTATTAAAAACGAGCAAACAAATACTACTACGTGCAGTATCAGCAAAGATTAGGTCGCCTTGTGAAGGTTTTAGCGTAGAAAACAGCTCCGGTTGGGGGGCTGTATTTAATACACAATGTCATTCTTCTGACGTTATACTCATGTACTGCCATTCGCCTTGCTTATTCAGCACTTTCTAGAGAGCCTAGATGTGTTGTCACAGGGGGGGGGGGTGATATTGAATGAATGAAACCACGTTTATTCCACTTTGAAATGCACCGAAGGCGCTGCGGTGGAAAGGGGGGGGGGGATATTAGGGTAGAAGGAAGTGGTAGAGCTGCCTCCGCTTTATTAAAGGACGTTCTGGAGGCAGCTAAGTGGGGGCCGCTTGAATTTTGTGGCTGTCGCGGAGCCGATCGCCGACCGGTGGTGCCGCCGGGTCCTGGAGGAACAAGAGGAGTGCTCGCCAGAGCTCGATGGCCCGATCCGGAAGTGTGGGATCCGGACAGGCCTATGTCCGGAGAGAGGAAGGCCAGGGTCCCCGCTTGATGGTGGCCAGGGCACGAACCCGGGGTGGGATGTAGAGGGGGCACTCCCAACACAGGTGGTTGAGGTCCGAGCGGCAGTTGCATGTGGAGCAGACACCGGTTACGGGTGGTGGTATGCCACCCCTGTGAAATCGGTTAAGCAAGAAAGGAGTAAGGAGTGTTCCTGTCTGAATTCTCCGAAGCAACACACACTCTCGTCGTGTAAATACCTTCGACGGAATCGACGGTATCGAGAGTGGATTGCCCACTGCTGTGAGGTAAGCGGCACGACGTTGTTTAGTAATATGCTTTTCTGCGATCGGATCTGCTAGCTCGGGTGTGGTAGCTAGAAGAGGAAATTGAGTATAAGAGGCTCTGGCTAGCGCGGTGGAGAGATGAGCACGCGCTAATCTGTGAGCCTTCTCGTTTCCGGGGATACCACAATGTGCGGGGACCCAGAGGATGGTGACATCGTGACCGCATTCGCGGAGTAGGCGCGCCTGGTGCCGGATCTCCTGCAGTACAGGGTCTGTATAAAGAACGTTAGCACATGCCCGATGGGCAGCCTGTGAGTCCGTGTACACACGATGATGAACGGGTTCAGTTTCCGATGCAGTTTCGAGGGCCCACTCCAAATAATCTAGGATGGCCACTAGCTCTGCTCGGGTGCTGTACATCGCTTCTGCTGATACATGATGGCGTCGGTTCTGAGTTCCGTTTGCCTGGTCGTACCACGCAGTGGCATAACAAGTGTTACTGGTGCCGTCTGTAGGAAGTGCAGCGTCCGTGTATATAATGCGTTCAGTCAAAGGGAGGGAACTCGTAGCCTTAGCATGCCTCTCGGCGTAGGCCAGGCGCCGCATTCGCTGATTAGAATCCATATTGAGTGGAAGTGGCTTGCCATCGGTGAGTACCGTGATTTCCCATGGCGGCGTTTTGTTGGGCAAAATGGAAAGTGTATGGATGTCATACCCGAGGAGCATGAGTGTGTGTCGCCCGGCGTTTGCTGCACGAAGCCTCGTCTCCTGTGTTTGGATGTGCACGTCGACGAGCTCGGACAGGTTGTTGAGCTTGCTACAGCTCTTGAGTGCATCGAGGTGTGTGTACCTTGGAAGTCCAGTAACAATGCGTTTGGCCTCGTTGAGCAACCGGTCGAGCGCGAGCATTTGCGTACGGTTGACCGGATGATACGGCAGTCCATACATGATACGAGAGACGAGAAAAGCTTGAGCAAACTGCCGCATTTCACGTTCGTTGACTCCACGAGTACGGTTAGAGATTCTGCGTAAAGCGTGCAGGATTTGTTTGCTTGTCTTCGTAACGCGTTTGAACCAAGTGCTCGCAGTGCAATTCTCATTTAAGTGCATACCGAGTATTCGGATAGATTTCCGCGTTATGGGTCGATTACCGATATAAAGTTTAAACGACCGCTTTTCTTCCTGTTTGACAATGGTGGATCGGCCTCCATGAATCACGACGAACTCTGTTTTGTCTGGGGCGGTTTGTAAGCCTGTTTCCAGTGCGTAGTCGTGAATAATGTTGAGGGCTCTTTGTAAAACATCCTCCTGCTCACCGATGGATCCTTGATGTGTCCACACGGTGACATCGTCGGCATACACCGCATGTTTCAGGCCCGATACGTCGGCAAGGCGTCTTGGTAGCTGGTGCATAGCTATATTAAACAGAGTGGGTGAGATCACCGAGCCCTGAGGAACACCTACGTGGTTCATTCGCACGGCACTGGCGTCTTGGCCAATTTCGACTTGGTAGCTTCGCCCTTCCAGGAAACCCGCTATGAAGTTGTACATTTTCCCTCTAAGGCCAAGGGCACGTGCCTTGTTCATGATCGTACTGTGTGGGACGCCATAGAATGCCTTGGGTATGTCCACTCCGACAACAGCCCGTGGGTGCACCGAATTAGGGTCGAGGACATCATCTTTTAGGCGGAGGAGTATATCTTGAGTGGATAGCCCTGGGCGAAATCCGTACATTGTTGGGGCCAAAAGCTCGCGATCTTCGAGGTACCACATCAAGCGAGTGTTGACCATGCTCATCATTACTTTACAAACACACGAGGTTAAAGAGATCGGACGGAGGTTGGATAAGGTATGCGGTGGTTTACCAGGCTTAGGAATGGGCTTGACCACCGAAAACTTCCATGTGGAGGGCAGAATCCCAGTATCCCAGATGCGGTTAAACTCTTCCAGAAGAGCGCGTTTGTGCTCAAGGGGCATATTGCGTAGATGAGCAACGCACACCCCATCGGCTCCTGGAGTACTACGTGCGTTAGCGTGCTGCAAGGCGTGCTACAGCTTGAGCATGGTGAAGGGACTATTGAGTGGCTCGCTGTCTTCAGAACTTTCGTCCTTCTGGTACGTGGTGTCTGTGGGGTGAGACGTCTGCGGGAAAAACACTTGAGCGGCCCGTTCGGCGAGCTCCTGAGCGCTGATGCCTTCCCGGAGGGTCACACGAGCCGCGCCGTTGTAGGTCTTGCGCTGTCCGAGAAGAGAGCGCAGGATGGCCCAAACGTTTGATTTGTGGGTCTGCCCGTTAATGGATTCACAAATTACCATCCAGCGGTCTGACGCGAGCGTAGTCGTATATTCCTCAATGGTACGCTGTATTTTGCGCAACCGTGCTTTGTGGTGTGCAGCGTGTCCAGACCGTCTGTACTGGGCGAGAATCCGTAGCCTTCTATTCCATAAGGTGAGGAGATGTCTGTCGGGCTCTGCATGGTCAAAAGGAACCCTCAGGTTCTTCGTGGCTTTCCGCTTTGCTGCGCCTAGCTGTGATACCAGACGGTCAATGTTCTTGGCTGGAGGCTGCTGCTGCTGCAGGAACTCGCGGTATTTATCCCAGTGTGTGATATGACTTAGCCGTGTAGTGGCGTCTGGCTTCTTCGTATTGGCGTAGCCTGTGCGAAAATGTATCAGTATCGGAAAGTGGTCACTTCCCATACAATCGTCCAGCACCTCCCATCGAAATAACTGTGGACGGGTGCTCCAGGTAAGATCTGGTGACGTGTCTGCTTGGCGAGCTGTCTGCGCCAGCCTCGTGTGCGTTTGGGGCGTATTGAGAAGTGTCAGCCTGTACTCCGAGGCATCTTGCATGATGCGCCTGCCGCGCGGGCTACATTGGTTGTATCCCCAGGCGACATGCTGAGAGTTGAAGTCCCCGCACAACAGTATGGTGTCTTGTGGATAGAGCTTCTTAAAGTGGGAGATGAAGCTGAGATCAACCGGCGCCTTATTAGGTTTATTCCTTGAGTTCTCGGGCACCACGTAGACGCAGAAGACGAGAAGTGTACGCTGTGATGAGACTTCCACCCGGCAACCGACAACGCTAAGAGTGGTGCTGCACCATGGTTGCGTATCTAATTGCACGTGTGTAGCTCCCCGCCGTACGTACAATGCCGTCTTCGTGGGAGCAGCTAGGTCTTCAGACGGGGCGTAGCCGTCATAGCCCATTATTTTAAGCACGGGGCAGTTGACTTCTTGAAGGGCAATGACTAATGGACTGGTGTTGTCTTGTTTGCTGGCGAACCGCATGGTTATTTCAGCCCTCTTGTTACGAAACGAACGGCAATTCCACTGCAGGACAGTCGCCCATGGAGATGATTTTGCAGAGCTAGCCATGGTAAGGCTTCGTTGCATGAGGAGCAATGGAGTTTGATGGTACCGAAGGCGTACGCGTTACATGTGCTCCTGAGGTTGTCGCCGAAGCTGTGCCAAGAGGGAGCATGCCGGTAAGCATGATACGCTCCATGATGGTGTGGACGCATTTTTCAATGGCCCGGCTAATAAGCTGTTCAACTTTTTCATGGATGGACTTCTCTATTTGTGCCATACGGTTTTCAAGACGCCGCTCGATATCTTGAACTATCAATGGGGCAGGAAAATGTAGGTAGTCATTGGGAGGCGGGAGCCTCGTTGACTGAGCTGCATCCCTTCGAGGATGCTTCGACTGTGCACCTGAGGCAGGTTGCGACAACGAGGACGCGAGTGTTGAGCATGAGGGATGCGGTTCTCCACTGCTACCACCATTAGTTAGGTGCGCGTTTGCTTGTGTGGCTACATCAGCGAAGGTGATTCTCCTGCTAACTTCTGACTTCGCAGCTGGAGGTGCCGGTGGCCCGGTGTAGAAACTCTGGCGCGTTGGCTTGAGGATGGTTCTAGGAGAACCTTGTTCTGTCTCGGGATTGCGGCGCTGATGCCCCTGCGCTGCTCTTTTCTTGCGTTGCCTTTTGGCAGCCGGCTTGCGTTTCTGTTCAGTTTTCTCATTTACTTCTCGTCTTTTTGGACAGTTTGTAGCTGTGGCCAAGTGAGAACCACCACAGCTGCGGCACTTCGGTTCTGCGTTCGGGCATTGTGTGCCCTCTTCGTGTTGCCGCAGACCACATGTAGAGCATCTTGCTGCCATAGTATTGGGGCATTGCTCCTTGTGATGCCCGATCTTGTGGCAGATATCACAAACGGACACTCGTGCCCGGTACGGAAGTAAATGACCGCAGGCCGACCTTATAGGGTAAGCTGTTACCTTCAAATATGACCATGGCAGTGCCTTTGTCACCGAGTGGGCGTGCCTGTAGGATTTTGCACTTGCGGCAGTGCAATGATTTCATTAGTTCCTCGGAAGTCATGTCTCCTGCGTTTCGAATAATGCCTCTGATTTGATCTTGACTAACCGCTTCGTATGCGTGAAAGGGCACTTTTTTCCGCTGAGTGGCAGAGATCCTATCGCAAGAAGGGCGTTGCGCACCTCGGGTTCAGCCGCGTCGACAGCTAGCTGGTTGCTACGGCCTAAATAGCGAACCGTGAACTCCGGCAGTGGGTCTTCCTCAGAGAGATCGAGATGGGCCGAAATGTGGCGCGTTATGACTCTGTCTAATCGCATGAACTGCTCATCCATGATGCGGCACGGCTGCTTAGGCCGAAGGATGACGGTGTGCGGATATTTGCGCGGGGAGCCTGAGCCCGGCGTCGGTGCGACCGTCGCACGGTTCTGCTGTTTACGTCGATAGCTGACTGGTATCCAACTGCCATCTTCGTCCTGGTGACCAGCGGAAGCCGGGAGCATGTGACTTGCGCGTCTCGCGTGGGAAAAATCCCCGGGCACGTTAGTGTACTCTCGTTCGGGCGTCGGCAAGAGCGAGCCTCGCGCGCGTTTTTCTCCATTTGGCGCGGTAGAGATAATGCGAGCTTGACGAGAAGCATTGTCAGACTTGCCTTCAATGTTATTCTGTTCCTCGAGCTCCCGGAGTGGGGCGAATGGGTTGGTGTCCGGTAGCAGCAGTACCCTTGGAGGCATGACAACGGCGGCCGAGTTCCTCGTTGAAGTCGGCGGCTCGACCGAGGCAGTCAGGTTGTCTGGAGCATGTACGTCCATATCCTCGGGTAGTGGCACGTCAGTTGGAAGCACGGACGACTGCGGAATGGCCATGAAAGCACGAAACTTGGACGCGGTTAATACTAGCAGCAATGGCCGCCGGCGGCAAGCCGAGCGGCGGTGCCGCCGACGAGCTCAGAAAACAGCGTCCCAGATAACAGTCGCTGCAGACGGGAGATAACGTGCAGACCAGCAGCGAGCGCAGCAACAGCTGCGGTGATGGCTTGACAGCTAAGCGCCGGCCAAGTAGTCGATATCGACGGAGCGCGCTCGAAACGTGTCCGCTCACATCGGACGCTGGCCAGCGAAATCGGGGGGTGAATACGAAAGCAGGCAATCTGTGCAAAGTTATGTAGGAGACTGGCTGAATGGTCAAGCACAAACGACGTAACGGGCAATGCAGTGCGCCAACAGACAATGAACAGCAGACGAACTATATAAGGAAACTCAAACAAACAGCCGAGAGACAACAGGATACGGTAGGGAAAGCATAACACAAACTTACGAAACTCGAGCAGGACCTCTTCGAACGGTAATTATCCGAGGCACGCAAAACTTACTCCCTTTCGGCTTCCGTTTCACATATTCCTCATACGCGTACAGCCTTTCTGCTTTCCTGCTGGTCCTGATACAAGGATAAAAACGGAGCAGCCAGCCGTACCTTGTATAATTTTTACGTTAAACCTATAGCGTATATCAACCTCAAAGCGCTTCAAACATCAGTAACAAATAGTAGCGCAGATAACACGAACACAAGCGAAGAGACGGGACGATAAACGAGCGTAAATAGATAGCCTCAGCTCACACACACACACACACACGCACGCGCACACACGCACACAATGATGATGATGATAATAATAATAATAATAATAATAATAATAATAAGAATGCAAGGGGGTTTATTGACGACGTCTGGTAGCAGGCAGACCGCAGGTCCAGCGAGAAACAAGCAGGATCCGCAACCACAGCTCGCGATCAGCGCTCGCGCCTTTTCACCAAGAGATGAACCCACTGGTGAATGCCTCGCTCTTTCACCGCTACAAGAAGAATAATATTAATGGAGGAAAACGGATGCGTAGGCACAGAAACCACAGCAGCTAGAAGCGCTAAATTTCACTATGTTTGTCGAATGAACGTAGGCCACATCTAGATCACCAGAATGGCTCCTCTAGTAAACACACACACACACACACACACACACATCAATGGAGTAAACAATTGAACAGTTCGCCAGACAAAATTAAACAAAAAAGACCGGCACACGTCTACGAAGCGATCAGCACAAACAAGGTCCAGAAGGTTTGATATCAGCACTCACATTGTCGAGGCTTCCTCCTGTACGGCGAAGTTGATCCCAATGCGTCCCACTGCCGCAAGAAGTTCAAGAGTATTCCGACAGTACGCCAGCACCACGACTGCCATCGATCGGGGAGACGGAGTTCGAGTTTTCCCGCCAAAACCAAGACAGTCCACCCCGATAAGAAGCACACCAGCACATTATCCCGCCGATGATCGCTGCAACTGTCCACTTTCCTTCGACGTCCGCCGTCAAAAAGGGGTTAACAAACATTCACCGTCAAGTGAACAAGCACCAACTGTCAGTACGATTTCTACACTGAGTACTTCCGTTTCCCGCGTAAATCAAGGCTCCCAAGGTAACAAGAGCGAAGGCCTACAAGCGAACGCAACTAACCGCGCACTGCGGAAAAACTTTCAGTTTTTTTAACCGTCTTCTCGCGCAGCCAATACATCACGTGATACAATTTAACCAACCAGACGACATCGTGCGCACGGCACCAAGAACAGGGGTCAATGGCCTGGAGACCTTGAGAACGGAGCCTTCCACATTTGTTTCGATGCCTGTCCAGTGAAGCTAAAATTCGGGCAAATCTAGAGGGCGCCACGTTACCTAGAAGTAATCACGGCGCACGGCGTATGGTTTCGGTAGCGTCACATTTCTCTCGTCTCAATCTAATGCTGGAGCAAATCAGCGGCGGCAGCAACGCATAACGGCGTTGTTTAGCCTGCGCGATGAGCCGAAATATCTTTATGATTACTTTAATAACTGATCTATCCGTATCATAAGCGTTGTTTCGTACCGTGGCGCCGCCGCAGTGAGCAGTGGTTCGCACGCATTACGAGGTCGACTACGCAGGCATCTAATATAGCAAGGTTTTGTGTCACATTCCAGTCACTCCCGTTTATATAAAGTGACATTACGCGCAGCGTATTGTGTGTACTATATATACGGGACTGTTACATTAGATTCGGTTGAGTCGCTGACCGAATAACGTTGAGACGATCAGGGGTGGTATATTCTGTCAACGACAATGCTTTCTCGAAGCCAGTGTTCGACTGCGAAACTTGTCCATTGACTGCGTTCGTGTGGGAGGCGAAATGAAGTTACGCGGCGTGAAATGTTTCGAGTCAGCTGCCTTGCAGAGGTAGAAGGAATGATCTCTGTCTTTTGGGGACACGATTGTTGCCATAATAAGCGCGTTAGTTAATGCAGGCTACGTACTCCTCGCGCTCCTGCACACTCATATTGTAACGGGTTGTGACAATGTCCGATCTACCAACTTGAGCCAAGGTGGCGGCCATTTCCCCGTCGATTTGATTGAGTATTTCTGTACGTGTAATCCTGAGAGTGTCCTTTAACGTTACACGGCCGTCGATTAACATCAAGCTTGTTCAACTGAATAACCGTAGTCTGACGATGGGCCTATTACAAAAGCGCGAGTTCGAGCCTGAGTTGGACGATAATCATCATTGAGCGTATCGTCTACCTGGACCGGTCGCCATTGCCGCGTCTCTCTTGTCTAAGAAGGTGGTTGAGCCGGACGCCATGTTGACTTTTTTTGATGGTGACGTATTTTCACAACTCTGCTCGTCCTTCTCTATTTTCCTCGTGTACTCACGTGTTTTCGAGCACTCGTCGCCTGGAATATGGATATCGGGGTCATGTGGACGCCCGCTCGTCGAGTTGAATCTAATGTGCTCTATTTTTCTGTTATCTTATGACCCTACTTACTGTGATCCGTGCTCTAAATGTGCGTGTGAGTGCGTGTGTGTCTGTGTGTGAATACGAAAATACAGACCACGGCGCTGTGTGCTTTCCGATTCCGAAAAGGACACAACGCCGTGGTCTGTGTAGTTTCTTCGTCTTGGCATTTTAGCGCTGTTTTTCTACTCTTAGTCATTATGACGTCATCACGGCGTCACATGATGACGTCGTCACGTGACGTTGTCGCTTGGTCAAAGGTGGACCGATCCCGGAGGCACTGCAAAACCACGTGAGATGCAAAAAGCTTTCGATTCCTCCGATCTCGGAGGCGATGCAAAACCACGTTGGTTGCAGAACGCTTTCGGGAGAGAGGGAGGGTATCAGTACACTGGACTGAGGCGAAAAGGAAGAAGAAAATGGCTTTCAACTTCGAGTCGTCTTGGACGAATGCACAAGGGCCCGTGTGAGTCTTTATATTGTTCTTTCGAGGCCCACTTCTTGGATCACACAACTTTGTATTCGACGTTTTATTGCCTCCACCACTGCCCTTCGGCGGAACTAGAAAGAAAAGAGAGAACACACCCCGTTTTGTATGTCTCAAGGCGCAGCTTCGGATTTGCTTCTATCATTGTCCGTTTGCTTAATTAATTTTAAAGGTATAGCTACAAACTTCGAGTGTTTATTCTTACTTTGTGCCTTACCTATTCTACGTATAGTAGTGCTTTTCATTAAGGCGAAAGCATTATATGCCTCATGAAACGCGCAAATTGACCGTCGGCGTGAACACGAGTGGTGCAAAAAAATCGTCTTTGGATGATGTCACAACATACATAATAATGACGTCACAAATCGTCAAAAGTTGTGACGTCATTATGACGTCACATACCGTAACTGATGGCGTCATCACATGGCATCGCCAATTGGTCAGAGGTGGACCGATCACGGAGGCAGTGCAACGCCAGGTGAGATGCAGAATTGCTTGCAATGCCTCCGATCTCGGAGGCAATGCAAAATCACGTTAGGTGCAGAAATATCTGGGGGAGGGGGGGGGCTCTGGGGAGGATCAATACATCGACTGAGAAGAAAAAGAAGAAGATGGCTTTCGCCTTCGAGTCGTTTTAGGTGAACGCATAAGAGACTGTGAGTTTTTTTTTGCTTGATGCAAAACTTCCTCAATACTATTCTTTCCAAACGTTCGCTAGCATACCCTCGAGGTGTTCCCGCTTGCGAACGATCGTCCATTCTATCATCTAGCAAAACATTTCGAGTTTAAGGCGTCCGCGTCGAGCACGCCTTTACATCGCGAATGGCAGTAATTCTTTGCCCTCTGTAGTGTACGTCGTATAAGGAGTACCAACTATACAAAAAAGAGGCGTTAGCTGCGTTAACGTCGGTCACGCAGTCGCGCTAACAAAAGAACCGTTCCCTCGTCCTTATTTTCCTTTCGTTGGTGAGCAGAGGGCCAGGGCATCGTAATCGTCTGCATCGCCATCGGTATCACAAAGCGCGTCGTCTGTATTCGTTGCATCAGCCCCCGATTTCCGGTCATAGAGGGCGGCACCCGACCTCCCTCATCTAAAGCACAACGTTGGCCTTTGTATACGCGATACATCTATATGGTGTTTCCCTACTTGGGTGGCCGTGTTTTATCTCTTGAGCCCTTGGTGCCATTAAGCGCCCTCTGTGTTCATCCGTCTCGGGTACACGCTTCTGTAACCGAACCTTTTGTATCCGGACCGCAACGATCTTTGCAGCGTCGTTGTGGATTCCACGAGATGCGTCCCATAAAGGATAATCGTAAAGGAAGAGCATAAATATAAAGGATAAAATAAAGGATAACTCAGCCGGTTATTACAGGTTATACATTGACGCGGACGAATGGAAGTGACAAGGGTTTCCTGCCCAAAATAGACATAACGTTTCTTCTGAGTCACACGTTGTTTAATGCGGTGCTGTGATCGGCCTTGAAGATGCGTTGATCTTAGTAGCGCCAGATGAATGCAGTAATGATGAGCTGATCGCGGAGTAAGTTCACTGATACTTAGAATACCGTTATTCGACAAGTACGCTCGCCATCAAAAGATAGCCTGTCGTTGATTGGTTCAGCGAGAATGTGTGTGGCGTATAAGGTTTGGTATAGATCGTGGAGTGCGATGTAGCGATACGTCGCGGTACGTGACTGGGTCTACGAACGTAACAAACGGGACGCCACGACGAAACTGACTCTCATTTATATTTGCTTGGATACCTGCGCATTATTATATATCATACAACAGAGATACAGCCAAACATGATGCAAATAAACTGATATAGAAGAATGCACAGGTAAAACTACGAAGAGCCAAAGCGATGAACTGACGACCTACACGCTTAATAAAAAAATATCATTTCACAGGGTTCCTTATGCATTCGCCTAAGACGACTCGAAGGCGAAAGCCAACTTCTACGTTTTAACCTCCGTCGATGCCCTGATCCTCCCCCGCCCCATCTGAAAGCTTTCTGCACCTAAAGTGGTTTTGCACTGCCTCCAGGATCGGAGGCGTTGCAAGCTATCTGAACCTCGCATGGTTTTGCACTGCCTCCGTGATCGGCCCGCCTTTGACCAAGCGACAGTGTCGCGTGATGACGTCGTCATTACGACACAAATTTCGGCGATCTGTGACGCCATGAAGCGGTCATGTGGCGACGTCATTTGGCGATGTGACTTTTTGCATCACTAGTGTTGACGTTGAGGCCGCGGGACGTGGGCTATCACTTTTCTCCGTTTGATGAGGCATCTAAGGCTTTCGCTTTAATAAACAATCACATCTGATTCTGTCGTTCACACGCGTCGACCAAGGCTTTTTTTCTATTATTAATAGAGAGCCAGGCAATTATGTCCTGTACTGCAGCCATACGTCACCTCCCCATTTCCCTCCTCCGCACTCTATCTTCCTCCTCACCGACTTCCCTTTCCCACTCCTTTCCTATGCTACTATATGCACGGTTATGCTATGCTAGGAGCTGCTTGGCAAATACCCGCTTTTCTGTGGCACATATCCACACACTTTTGTGCAGACGACTCCGGAGTTGAGCCGAGCTTAAAGGGCATTTTGAAACGGCGCAAAAACACACGGGCGCAGGCAAGAGAGAGGATACAGGTGCATTTCCAAGTAACCATCGAGGGGCTTCATTAAAGGAGTTTATTGCCTCGGGAATCGGCTGCCGCAAAAATCTTCAGTTTCCGTCAACTACGAGCATGAGTTACAGGGATTTGTCTCTGTCCTTTCGTACCAGCGAGCACTCTGAAAGCTACGCAGAGAGAGGGATGACAAGGGGACAAGAAGCTCGTCAGCGCGCGTCATGACCTTAAGTAGGATGGAGTGCAGGGTGAGCTGGTGTATGGCGAGTGGGCGTGTTCCTATATGTCATCCTTTTCTTCAATAAATATTCAATTGAAAGTCAGCGCTGTGCCGTGTCCACTTCTCGTCTTCGTCTGTGTTTTTCGCGCTGTTAGCCACGATGAGTCATGACCTTGTTGTGACCGGGTATGCGTTCCCCGAAAAGGAGGACGGATAACGACGTGCACAGCTGCGCAGGTGCCATCCGCGGCGGCCGCGCGAACCACGCCGAATGTGTTCTTTCATGCATTCCTTCGACGCTGTCGATACATAATTCGTATGGCGTAGCGCACCACGACAGCGACGAGGGACAGAGGCACAACGCAGCCGTTCATGGGATGGCTTTTCCTGCCTTGGGATCTCCGTGGAAAGAAGCGCGCTTCGGAGGACAAAAGGGGGAGCGAAGACACAACGAGGCCGGTGCGTGATCAGCGGGGTGCCACACGTCCTGTCCCGGCTCTGATTGGACTGTGCCGTATCTGAACTACGGACCTCCTTGCCCTCTTCCAGTCGGCCACCACCAATGGAGGAGGAGGCCAGTCTTGAAGAACCGGAGAGAAAGCTCGGCGTGGTCGTCAGTCGACATTTTAAGGTGCCTCTGTAATCATCTTACACACTGTACATATTGTGAATACAGTTGTTGTTTTTGAAAGCAAAAGCGTCCTGAATGTCGGGCCCAACGCTCTGAGTTCTCGCAACCCTTCGTTGTGGCTTTTGCGTCCATGTACCCGGTCCCCCAGCAATAATAATAATATCTGTGGTTTAACGTCCCAAAACCACGATATGATTATGAGAGACGCCGTAGTGGAGGGCTCCGGAAATTTCGACCACCTGGGGTTCTTTAACGTGCACCAAAATCTAAGTACACGGGCCTCAAACATTTTCGCCTCCATCAAAAATGCAGCCACCGCGGCCGGGATTCGATTCCGCGACCTTCGGGTCAGCAGTCGAGCGCCATAACCACTAGACCACCGTGGCGGGGCGGTCCCCCAGTAGCGAGAACCTTGAGTACTTTATTTTTAAAGACGATAGTCTTTCTTGGGGAACTTAAACGCAGAAATTTTGGTCTGTCTTTCTGTTTGTCGGCACGTCCCTCGATTCAGCCACTCGGCCAAAGTTGACCCACTTGCACAAGGGCCAGCCATCGTGAACGGCTCACTAGGTTCATACTTGTGTACATGGTTGATCAAAAAGCAAACATTACGCAAATCTGAGGCGCAACATCACTAGGTAAATATTAGGTCGTGTGTTCCTTTAATAGAAAATACATAGATACGTAATTCTAGAGACCCTAGTTTCTTAAGCTGCGCTGAAAATGCGACTGCACCGAAACTTGGCTTCCTCCGTGCCCTCTGCGTGAGCTCATTGTTGTGTTTCGGTTTCAGTTCAGTATTGCACT
This sequence comes from Rhipicephalus sanguineus, assembly GCF_013339695.2. Classification (NCBI taxonomy): domain Eukaryota; kingdom Metazoa; phylum Arthropoda; class Arachnida; order Ixodida; family Ixodidae; genus Rhipicephalus; species Rhipicephalus sanguineus. The sequence goes on along the minus strand of NC_051184.2, from coordinate 29,541,461 downwards.
GTACGAGTGCCATGGGGCGCCGCTCTGGCATTCCTTCTTTACCCAGGCGACGTGAATATAAAAGAGTGTGTGGAGAGTACTCGTTGAGTGCGGACGTTTCTTCTGCTTCGGCGCTTCGCGCCAAACCGCGTGTTCGGGCTGGCTGGCGTCCCCGCCGGTCGCGTTGGTCACCGCCGGTCTTGCCTGCTGCTGCGCCGGGACTACCAGCCCGCAACACAGCATTCACGTTTCCCGACGTATTGCCAGATGGCGTTCATATCTCACGCAGCGCCTCTTCTATCGTCTTTAGGCGACATTTGCAGCGAAGCACGCAGATACGCGGCCAATTTTTTGTTCTTCGAACGCGCGGCTTACCTTCAGCGTGATCGCGAGCGAGCGCGCGGGCACGCGGCGGCATCCAGCGGTAACTATGCAGCTCACGATGCTCAGATCAGTCAATGACCGCGTACTTCGGATCTATGGCGCGGTTATTTGGGTTTATGACATGATTTGCTGGAAGAAAAACGAGCAATTTCTAGCTGACTTTAAGAATTCTTTGTAAATTCCAGGCCCCATGCTGCGCCAGGAGCAGGCCTATAGCCCAGGGGGGGGGGGAGGCTAGGGCACTGGCTACCCCCCCCCCCTGAAATTTTCGCGAAGTATGTCTTTTTAACAAAAATAAGTAATAAAATAGGTGTCTTTCTTAATTAGAGAGTGCAAGGTTTTCAGCAAGTGCCCCCCCCCCCCGAAAATAATTCCTGGCTACGGGCCTGGCCAGGTGCTTCGACTACCGATCAGCACCATTTTCTGACCATGCCCAAAAAGTGCTGCAGGGTCCCTTTTAGCAGCTCCGCTCTCAATAATTGTGAGTGCTTTGTATTCCAAAACCATGACGTGACTGTGAGGGACGCCGTAGTCGAGGGCTCCGGAAATTTTAACGCGATAGAGTTAAAGAGCTCGCTTCGCAGCAATTCCGGTGTCGGCGTCGGCGTGGTTGGTTGTGAGCGAAATATCAGCGTTGTCCGTGAGCGGAAATTCGATATAGATGCAAATAAATAAATAATAAAAAAAAAACTTCGGTTCGAGTGCAAATCGAACCCACGCCTTCTGAATGACAAGCAAGTGTTCTACCACAGAGCCACGATATTGCTTGGAACTGCTTCGAAAAAAAAAAACCTACACAAATGTCCTGCTACGAGAGGAGTCTCCTAAACGCATGTAACGTTGAATGTTACGTGGCAGAAACGTAGACTCGCGCAATGCGTCAAGACATGTGAATTGCACAACGAGGGGGTGTTTTAAAGGCCCACCCATTACAAAGCACTCAGACATATTCAGTAATCATCATCAGCAAAAGCATCAACAAAGTGAGCAGCTGCGTAGGTTCGCGTGTTGCCTTGCCGGACGCGTAGTGTGTACTTCACCGATTCGCAAGAGGAATAATTATGGCGTAGTGGGCACTTCGCAAGTGTACGTTCAGTGGGCATTCTAGGATAGCTTGTAAACGGCCAATGTTACACGCCAGACGTTCCTTCCCTTGCGGCATGGTTTAAGTGTCCACCGTCAAGCGAAGCGAGGCTACCGATTGAGGAGGTGATGCGAACGGGCCCCGATTAAGCGCGAGACAGATGGTACGATTTTCCATGCGATGCGACGGCCGACGCGGCAGTGTGGCAGCCGGAATGGTGGCTGTCTGATGCTATGAAAGGTCACCGTTCCGATTTCCCCACCGCCGCGTCGGACGTCGCATCGCATGGAAAATCGTACCGTCTGTCCCGGCCTTTACGCTATCGCTTTCTACTCTTGAAGCGCAGCTCAAGCGCCCTCCAACTTTTGGCCATCTGGTGCTCTTAACGTGCGCCTAAATCGAAGTACACGGGTCTCTATCTAGCATTTCGCCTCCATCGAAATGCGGCCATCGTGTCTGCGAAAATACATATGAATTATCTGTTTAAATTAAGTTTGATTGGTTCGAACAATGGTACAATTACTAAAGATAACTACACGTACCATATGCCTTTTAACCTAAAAAGAGCACTCTTAAGAATGGCTCAAAGTAAAGGGATATAGCAAATAACTCAAACGGTTCCTAATGCATTCGCTAAGGCGAGTCGAAGGCCAAAGCTATCTTCTTTTTCTGCTCAGTCTATGTATTGATCCTCCGCCCCCCCCCCCCCGAAAGCTTTCTGGCGCTAACGTGGTTATGCATTGCCTCCAAGATCGGAGGCACTGCAAGCTTTCTGCACCTCACCTGGTCTTGCACTGCCTCCGCGATCGACCTGCATTTCACCAAGCGACGATGTGCTGTGGTGAAATTAAGTCACGATGACGTGATAGAGACGTCATGATGACGTCGCAAACTTTGCGATCTGTCACGTCATCATGACGTCATATGGGGACCTCATCACGCTATTGCGATTTCTTGCATCACTCGTATTGACACCGACAGTCAATTCTCGCGTTTTATAAGGCATTTAAGGCTCTCACCTTAATAAACGAGCTGATGAGCGTCTTCTGAGACCACAGCTGACGCAACTTACTGTTCACACCAGTGGAATGATTCTTAAAATTAAGATTTCGACGCGTTGAATCCCGGCCGCGGCGGCCGCATTTTCGATGGAGGTGAAAATGCTTGAGGCCCGTGTACTTAGATTTCGGCTGCACGTTAAAGGTCCCCAGGTGGTCGAAATTTCTGGAGCCCTCCACTTCGGTGTCGTTCATAATCATATCGCGGTGTTGGGACGTTAAGCCCCAACAATTATTACTAAAATTTATACGCGACCCTAATCGCTGCCTTAAACGTCTGGTAGTGGCTCTCGCACGTCGGCGTTCGTCTAACCTGGTGTATTCCTTGGCTTAATCTGGTGTTTCGCGAGCTGCCTGCCGCGGATCTCGGAGGCCACGTAGAAAGAAGCCCGTGGTTGAGATCTGCTCCGCCAGGTGCAGCAGCGATCCCAGGAGGAGGATGAGGAAGGAAAGGAATGAAAGGCAGGGAGGCCAACCAGACGCGCGTCCGGTTTGCTACCCTACACCGGGGGGAATTAATTAAAGGAAAGAGTGAAGAAAGCACTGCCAGGGTACATCTGCGCCTGTCCAAGGCACGCCAACAAGCGGTCGCGATCCTAGCTGCTTGCAAACTTTTCAATAAACTGAATCAATTAATTTTCATTAATTATCCTCACAGTTAATTCGCCCTTATCTTAATCGAGGTTACGTTCCGATGCCATATCTATCCAACTCGAACCAGTACAAGAGGTTTCTATTTTTTAGAATGTTTCTGAATATTCGGTAAACCGGAAGTAAGCGTTCGACCGGAAGGGCTCGGAAGAGAAACAAGAGTTTCTCTTAGTGTTCGTGCCACCGATAATTTCACCGTTATGCCACTCTGGAAGGAATTTATTTTGAACACACGCGTATTCATCAGGTCTAAGATAGCTTGACTGTTAAGATAAATTATCTCTTGAGCAGTATGCAAGCCAAGCTCCTTCACCTGGATTCAAGACCACTGGCAGAAAAGAAGATCCCGGGACCTTGGCCTAGGGTCTCGCATATGCGCAAGGCCACGGAAGCCCTCTTGTGCTTCTTGAGGACCACCGGACTCCACGAGCCCCTGTGAACTAACAGTGCGAGTTCGTGTTGTGTAGCTTCAAGCTAACTGTTCATCCATCTCGTTCTTACTCTTCTTCTTTCTTCTATACCCTTTCCTTTCTATTATTCCCTCTCCCCTCACCCCAAGTGTAGGGTAGCCAACCAAGCCAAAGTTTGATTAACCCCCCTGCCTTTGGTCTTCGCTTCTCTCTCTCTCTTGTCTGTTGGTTAAACATGTTGGGCCTAACAAGGAAACGAGCCCTTCATCCATCCCCTCCTTTGACTAAAAGTAGCTGCCGAGCAAGGTGTATGTATGTGTGTGTTTGAAGGCAGCTTTGAGCTCTAGCTGGGCTCCCGCTTAGTTTTCACGGACTGTCTGTTTTCCTTTTAACGTACTTCCCACGTTGCCGGCAATGTGCGACGATTAGAACGAAATACTGACACATTCGCGTACGACGGTACTTGAAAGGCCATAGTATGTAGCCGTCACGAAGTCGCGTAAAGGGGTGCTCCCGTACACGCATACTTCAGAGGTCACAACGCATCATACCGCGCAAAGGCGTGTCCTATGCAGTTCACCTAAATAAGCTGTTCTTGAAAACGGTGTCAAAAGTCAGTCAGGTTTCAGTCATATAGATACATGAGCGTTTTGGCAGAGGTATGGCTGCCTGCTTCTTTTTAAACGCGAAGCAATATCTCGGTGAACCAAAGGCGCCTGACCGTATCTATCTATCTATCTATCTATCTATCTATCTATCTATCTATCTATCTATCTATCTATCTATCTATCTATCTATCTATCTATCTATCTATCTATCTATCTATCTATCTATCTATCTATCTATCTATCTATCTATCTATCTATCAGTGGTACACATGCTCAAGTAAAGCAGTGGAGACCGAAGCGACACACAGGTTAACTTGGAGACGAGAACGCAGTTAACAAAGAACAAAGCAGAAAATTCATTCAGAAGGGTGCTCGGGAAGAGAGGGAGCCTCTCCTACTTGAACGAACTCTAACAGTATAAATTTCGCCCCGGGGAATGGGGGAGACCACCGCTTGACGGCAGCTGCAGCCGGGCTGTGCGCTGTGAAAGAAAGTCTCGCCTCATCACGATAAATGTGTTTCTCAAAGTACCAAGCGGAGGCCCTTCATCGCTGCATCCGATATTTCATTTTATTCGAGATGACTCACTGCGACTCAACTCTGAATGAGTCAATTCGAGGTCATAAAGCGGCTCGGAGGATGACTCGGAATAATAGCCGCGCTTACCACACGTTGAGGCCCTCTTTCTTTTTTCGTGCGTAGAGTTTAAGAGCTCTGTAAAAGGCGCAACGACTAAAGAACTCGCACATCTCGATGACTTGATCCGTTCACTTTTCTAAACACACAGCACGAAATTTACGCGTATCATTCACCAAAGCTGAACGCATGGGTTTGCTGGAGGCTTCAGGAGGAATATTGTGCGGAGGCTTCAGACGCGGATAGCAGTAACAGCGCTCACTGGCTGACCACTGCCGCTGTCAACGTTTTCGGTCGTTCGTATTTAAAGAGGCCCCAGACCACTACAAGTTCACAGACGAGAGAGTGGTTTCTTTTTCGCCTTCACTGCCCTTCCTACAGGCGCCATCTCCTCCTCGCCATTTATTTCTTCATAAAACACGTGCACAATGTCAGCACTAAGCGTTGAGCTTGTCAGGATTTCCCGCTTTTCGGCTACACGCTGTTGGTTCCGCTTGCCCAGTCGAAAACGCACAAGACGAAGTGAAATCGGTTGATCGCGCACGCTAGTCATGCGAGACGAGGTAGAACGGGCGTGCGACTGCATGACGTCACGTGAACAGACCGCCGGCGTCACGAATTGTGCCGAAAAGACGGGAAACGCTAGAAGAGAATAACTCGCTCGTTCATTGTATTTTTCACAAGTTGCTCAGAGGCCCTTTAAGGCAGTACGAAAGGTTCGTATAACCATGACTTATTCGAGAATTTCACTTACTTGTCACACTTTAATCAAGAACTTTTATTTTTTTTTTCTCTCCAAAATTTTGCCCCGAGATCCTGCCACATTTTCCGCCGAATAAATCAGCCGGCAACGTACAACGTCCTCATCCTCTCATAAATAACAGCGGGTTGCGTGTTTCATTCTCTCGCAGAAAGAATCCAGAAGTGTGACGAAGGGAGCACATTTAATTCCACGTGGTCAATCGTGTTCGCGCTCCGCGTTGTCGAAATCGCACAGAGGTGTGTATCCTCTTCTGTAAATTAAGTTTGAAAGAACGAGTGTATAATGTGATGACGCTTATGCGCTACTCTCTTCATCTCATGCGGGCACTGCCGTAACTTATACCAAATCTCTCCACGTAACACGCCTGTTTTTTCGTTCCGCTTTTTCTTTCCATCTTTCCCCTTACTGTAGGGTAGCAAATCAGATGTATATACGCTTAACCTCCCTGCATTTCCCTCTTGTATCGCGCTCTCTCTCTTTTTTTACACACACACACACACACACACACACACACACACACACACACACACACACACACAAACACCAGGGGCGTAGGCAGAAACTTTTTTCAGGGGGGGGGGGGCACCTCCTTGATCTGTAGCGGGGGCCGGGCAGGCAGATGTGGTCGAGTGTCATTTTCTGCTCTGTATGCTATGGCAAAAAAAATTCGGGCCCTCCCCCCCTGGCTACGCCACTGACACTCGCACACATCAACAGTTAGTCTCCTGTAGGATAGGCGTACTCAGTTGGTTCCAGCAGGGGGTAGGGTAAATTCGCCCCCCCCCCCCGCCCACCCCTACTGGAGCACACTGAGCACGCCTATGCTATCGGTGGAATCCGAAGAAAAACATGCTTCGCAATGGATGCAGCAATGAAAATGAAGCAGTGATGTGCTTCTCCCAACAGCCTTCCTTCGGTGCCCGGCTGTCCGGGGATAAAGGTCGAATGTAAACTGTACAGGGAATGCAGCATCGGGGGTGCTCGGCCGCCATGATCGTCAAAAACCTGCATGGCCATAACCCTACACTTTAATCTGTGATTGGACCGGTTCGAATGAGTAATAGTATGGGATAGAGCTGGCACCCCCCTTCAATGATTAAGGAAGCGGCCTGCCTGTGCCCTGGAGGATCAACTGTTACACCTCGAGAGGACTAACCTCTCGGCCACTTGTAGCTTCTCTCTCTATGTTTTTCTTTTAAATGCGAAGCATTTCTTAGCGAACCTTTGGCACTTTGAGCGTTTCTATCTACGTATATATCTATCTATCTATCTATCTAGCCGCTTACGTCTGGGTGCTCTCATGATCGCCTCCTTAACTTGGTAAAGACAAAATTTGGCATGGGAGGGTAACAGGATTTGACGAATATGACTGTCGGGTCATTACATGAATAACGTGAAAATACTGTCTCGTACGTCGTCAAACCCTTTCCAACAGACGCGTGTGGCACATACCCGTTTACCACGGGCCCCGGAGTACGGGTATGCGCCACAAGTGATTGACAGTTTATATCTACCCAGGAACGGCGAGAACAGGCATTGTTCATTTAAATTTGAGAACGTTAAGAAAAACCGACATCGACAACGTTGACCCGACGAGTGGAAAGAATAAGAATTAGTATCCCAGCAGGAATCGAACCCATATATTCTGCGTGGCAATCAGGTATTCTACCACAGAGCCACGCCAGGTCTATTAGCTGGTTTGGAAAAACAACCTATACAGGCGTAATGTCGGTGCAACGTCAACTGTGTTTGTGGTTCTGGCTATCTAATTTTTCAAGACAGCAATAAACACTACATATGTGCTCCTACGATACACGCGTCCATATCAGATGAACGTCTGTGGTTACAGTGTTGGCTCCGCTTTTTATAGCAGTCCAATAAACATTACATTTGTATTCCTATGATTCAGCAAGCTATATAGAAGCATTGCTCCACCCCGCTGGAATACATTAAAGAAAGTTACGCTGTGATATTCCAATGATTGCACCATAAGGTGCCACTTAGTTTCGATAATGTTGACGTATGTACTCTAACGTGAGGCCTGACGCTACGTCGCACGATAAGTTACCCTTTAAACGCCAGTGTTGTCGACGTGCCTGGTAAGCGCACGATGCGCACATACCTACTACACTTCCAAAAACACGTCGATCCACCTAGTAACGTTTGGCTGAAAGCCATAAAGTACAGCATAGAAGTCCTCGCTGACTGCTTTCGCATGAAACCGATTCCCACAACGCGTGGAATCTGCCGAATTTTTTTACTCAACTTAGTTATCGCTTTGTCATAAATGTATAGGTTAGTATTAATGAGAACTTACAGACAGTCAAGCCAATGCTTAGCTTGATTATCTGTTAGTTCTCATTAATATTGTGTCTAACAAAGAAAAAAAAAACGAGGCCTTAAAATTTCTCCTTCTTTCGTTCACGTATAGGTTAGGTCATAGAGTTTCCTAAAATTAACTAGAAGGGACCCTGGCGCTGCCATCATTCAGCCACCATGGGAATGATAGGTAGTACGCGGATTTGCCTAATTTTCGTGCTTACGGCTTCAAACGCACTTGTGGCTTTGTTTACTGTTGTGTTTTGGCTAAAAGTATAGACCATTGTGAACTTCGTGACCAGATTTGAATTCGTGAGCCTAAAAAGGATAAAGTGGAGGAGTTCAACTGCTGACTTTTGCTGAACTTCGTTTTGCGATAAAGCGGATGCAGGCGACGCGGAGCCAAATGGAGCCGAAAGAACGAAGTTTAGACAAATCCGTGTACTACCCATCATTCCCACGCTGGCTGAAGCGCCATGCGTTGCAGATCTCATAGACACTAGCGCCAGAGTTCCCTCATGTAAGTATTGTAGGAAACTCTATGAGTTAGGTAGCACAGGTTAAGCGGCAGGCAGCCAGTTTAACGATTACGAAATGTCTCCGTTATGACGAAGAAGGATACGGATAAAGAGGGCGTTAACGGAAGCGGGGAGGGGGGGTACTAAAGAGAAGGGATGATCGGGAATCGTTTAACGCCGCTTAACGCTCGCCCCCCATTCCCTGTGGAGTGCGCGAGGCGCCGAGAATTGTCGCCGCCGCCGCAAAATGCGATCACGGCCGAGTGGCTTTTGGACGTCGATATCGCTTAAGGAGCGACGTCGACGACCCATTACGTGACGACGTTCCAGCCGTGGAGGGATAAAAGAACCAGCGAACGACGGAGCACCACACAAAAAAAGACTAGATTAAACAAATAAAGGAGGGAAAAGGCATCTAAGTGGAAGTTAGGGAGAGCAGTATTGTGCGGTGGCCCTATATCCGGGACGTCGTTAACCGGTCGATAAGATCGGGCCGTTTACGCGCACTCCCCTTTTAGCCACCACGGGGCTTTGTTTATAAGACAGTGCGGCAAGTGTATTGGGGGATATTGGGGAGTTAATAGAGTGGGGGAAACGGGAAAGCGTGGAGGCCGGGTTATCTCGGGAGCAGCGACGACGGTGCTTTTGAGGAGACGCGAACGTGACACACATTGCAATGCGTTTGCCGCGGCTATTTATGGAGTGTCCTTAATGCCGTAATATATATACGCTAGCGCGAAATCGGGAGAGGAGTCGGTCAAACGCCGGTTAACGGCTAAGCTGTGGAAGCGTGTATTCTTGTCTTCCGAAACATTTTCTAGTTCATTCCTTTCCGTGCCTTTACATTGATCCATCTATCCCATCCCATACAATCCCTCTGCATTTCATTCAATCTGATTCCGCAATATTCCAACCATCCCACTGCATTCCATCTCATTCCACTCTAGTCTATTTATTCCATCCCATTCTAATCCAATCCATTCATCAATCCGTCCCATCTCATTCAATCCCATTCCATTTTAATCCTTCCAATCCCATTGCATTCCAAATTCCACCCCCATTCCATTCATTCGTCCATCCAATCCAAAGCCATCCCATCGCAGTCCTTACCACCCAAATTCATTGCATTTTATTCCATGTCATCCCATTCCATTCATCCATTGATCCCATCCTAAGCCATCCCATCCCGTTCAATCTCATTCCATTTATTCCTTCCCGGGCCCATCCCACTGCATTCCATACCACTCCATTTCATACCATACCATTTTATTTATTCCTTCCCATCCCACTGCATTCCATACAATTCCATTTTATTCCTTCCCATCCCATTGCATTCCATCCCATTCCATCCCATTCCATCCCATTCCATCCCATTCCATCCCATTCCATTCCTCCATCCACCCCATTCTAAGTCATCGCATCCAATTCGATCCCATTCCATTTCATTTATTCCTTCCCATTCCATCCCGTCGAATTCAATCCCATGCCACTCTATTCTTTCCCACTTCATTTCATTTATTCCTTCCCATCCCATCTCATTGCATTCCATCCCATTCCATCCATCCCATCCTAAGTCATCCCATCGAATTCTATTTATTCAATTCCATCCCATACCATTGCATTCCATCCCATTTAATTTTATTCCTTGCGATCCAATCCCTCTGTAATCTATCCCATCCCGTTACATTCCACCCATCCATCAATCCATTTCGATATATCTTTATAAATCTAGTTGCACTGTGATATTACACAAGCTTTTAACCAAGAACCAAGAAAGAGCAACAATAAAATAAAAGTGTCCAAGTAAACAATAATGTAACGTGTAGCTTAGTGACAAGTCTAGTTACAACATATTTACACGTATTTACACTTACAGTATACTTACGCTGCTGATATGAAATGCAGAACAGTGTGTGTGGGCCGGTGTTTCCCGCAGCAAAATCACTGGGCAATGAGAGACAAGAAAGATTAGACACAGATACCCGCAGTCCGCTTTTAGTTAACGTGCACGCTGCGAATCTTTATTGTTCAAATACGCACAAGAGAAATCTGCCACCATACTACATTGCAGGTCAAGATCCAGAGCCTATATATACGCGGTGGCCGGTGAACGGTTGTGCAGCGCGAGCAGTCGGTTTTTTCAATCAAGAAACTCGTTAGCAGACACTGCCTGCGTCGGCGTTGTCTCTCGCGCGCGAGGGCGCATTCTCGTTCCTTGCGAGCTGGTAGTCCAGCGTTCATCGCAGAAAGAGCGTTACCATAGTCAACGCGCCCCGTTCGCTCTCTCTCTCGCCACACGGCGAGCGCTGAGGAGGTGATGCCCTCTCTTGCGCTCAAGCAAGTGGAGCATACGACGATTCACACGTGACAGCAGACGACGATGCACAATGCACGCCGACACGCCGAGACCTTAAGGTGCTTCGCCCCTAAAAATTGATCAGGAATGATGTAGCACGGCAGAAATTTCTTAGCAGGATGTTTTCAAATGCGCGGCACAACAGGATGTGATGCGGCAATCAGGCGACTCATCAATTATTCAGAGATATAACTGTCGCTAATTAATTAAACGTTCACAACAACATTACGAGTATACGTAAGGCGACGACGAACAAAACGCCGTTAGTCGCATCTTCGCATCTCGCTGCACTTTTAACCGAAGCTTCTATAACTCAAAGAATGTGGTCACGGCGTCTTGCGCGAAACATCCGGCGCCGGCGAGCGTACAGAAACGCGGCCCTCGAGGAAGCGCCGATCACCTGCGCAGTTTTTATGTAGCGGCTGTGGCAGTTGTATGTATCTCTTTCCAATAATCGATGCTCTCTTGATCGTGTGCTTGTCGGCGATATCAGCCGTTTATGATATGGCGATCTGATCTTCTATCCAGGTCTCGTGATTTCACGTTGCCACATTTCATTGTTGCCTGGATATGAACGAATCAGCATTGCTGTATTCAAACACGTGGATGAAGGTCTAAGTCTCGGCGTACAGGAAAGAAACAGTTAGGAGGTAACATTGCGCAATGCGATAAAAAAATAGATAAATGAGAACAAATGCACTAATTACTTAATTAATTAACTGATTGATTTATTAGTGCGTTTTATGTATCTATTTATTATCGCATTGCGCAATGTTACCTGCTAACTGTTTCTTTTCTGCACGCCAATACGTAGACTTTAATTAATTAAACAAATAATTAAGTAATTAATTAGTTAATTAATTAATTAATTAAGAGAAGTGGTACGTCAGGCAGTGCACACGTCAAGGTTCGCTTGCCCCCATTTTCCCGTCAGGGCAAGGGATTCTGAATGTTTCTGTCAATTAGCATAGCAGTAATATCATTACATACAGTGTACCTTTCGATGTATCAATATTTTCTTCCTCCAACCGCGTAACTAGATGCATGACATCGCGCAATTTTAATCTTCCACCTACAAACAACGTCTATGGTGAACGCTTACTGCAGTTCGCAGGAGTTAAAGCATGGAATAAAATACCACTTCAGATAAAAGATGCAAAGGGTTTCCCACAAGCACTTAAAAAATATTTGCTCCATGAAGAACAATAAAATATAACCATGCACAAAACCTTGCGCATATTTTTGGCGCTTCGACTATACTCGTTTTGATTATATAATGATGTACAAAAGTAAAAAGAATGTTGTAATGATTACCTACATTTGTGTATGTGCTATCATGCATATGAGTTATGCACTACCTCATCTTAAATCCTAACGAAATCTTTTTTGTATACTTTTGTTTCCTTTCCGTAATTATTTTTGTTTTGATGATGTTGTGCTTTGTTTCACAAATTGTTATTGTGCTTATATAATTTTTTCCGTTAGACCCCCTACTAGCCTGTGGCTATGGGTCTAATCAGTGTTGTGAATTAACATGAACTGTATCGTAAACAACCTCAATAAAGTCTTGAAGTCTTGAAAGTCTTGAACCCGGGCTAGCTCCGACACACTGTGTAAACACAAAAGCATCGCTTCCAGTCACAGTGTTCATCACCTCGCTCGTCCATCACGCAAATCTTGCGCGTTATGCCCCCGAACAAGTTAGGCCTAGCTCACCTGGCGACTGGGCGAAGTGCTCATCATGAATATGCTAATGAGCCTACTTCGCGAGCGTTCCGCAGACTCCCACTGGGACCTAAGCCTAACTGGGCTTTAATGCTATATATAGCGTTGCAAAGCGAGGGAATACGAAAAGGTCGTGACCTCTGCAGACGTGCGGCTCACATTTTTATGACGACCCTGCCCCTGCTTCCTCGATTATTTTCGCTTTACGTACGTAGTGTATGTTTAGCGCCGAAATAAGCTTCTAAGGAAAAACTCACTCGTGGTTCAATGGAATTCGTTGGAACTAAATGGTGATTCCTTTTAAGGGGGGCGGGGTAGGGGTTGCGGTTCTCATTTGTCATTGGATGACCTTATTATATTTTTAATTTAAGACAAGTGGTATTGGTATCTTATTAGTATATGTTGCACCATAACACCTCATATGTTGCACCTCAACGTAATTTTTCACTGCATTGCATCACTGGCGAGCAAAAAAAAAAAAAAAATGCCCTCAGAACTGGCGATGCTGCCCTGAGGTTACCTTTAGAAAGAGAAACGAAGTAACGCACCGTACTATATAATATCAAGGGTTTTACATCCCACTATCGCGATGTGATTATGAGGGACGCCGCAGTGGAGCGCTCCGGAAATTTCAACCATCCGGTGTTCTTTAACGTGCACTGACATCGCACAGTACACGGGCCTCTAGCATTTCGCCTCCATCGAAATTCGACCGCCGCGCCCGGGATCGAACCCGCGACCATAGGATCATCAGCCGAGCGCCACGACCACTAGAATACCGCGGCGAACTGTAATGCACCGCCAGAGGCCCTTCAAGCAGCATTGCTTGCATATTGAAAAGCAAGGAATATGAAGCGTGATTTCGGTCGACGTGTTCAGACAAGCAGAGAACGAATTAGAATGTGGATCTTGGAGCAACTTTCTTTACAGGCAGAACATTAAACAAAAATAAAGGTTCTTAAGATGTGTTAGGGGTGACTCACTGCATGCATAGTTAACCCAGGCGCGTTGTGATAATGCCACCAAACGCGAACGTTTCACTGCATGCATGCAGCGAGAAATGCTTAAACCCGGTAGTGGCAGTGCGTACCCACGAATAGCGGAATGACATCAGCTACCGTGCAAGGATTACGATCTGCTCAGCAACTCGCATTAAACTCGACTTAACGAGGAGGACTGCCTATAGAGTCAGCAAAACGTTCCATCGCTAAACAGAAAAGAAAAAAAAGGAAAAAAGAAAAGCGTGGCGTCGGAACGGCCACTGAATACGTCAGACTGAGTGCGGAGCAAAAAGATAATCGCGATAAACGATAAAAATAGATAAATAAATGCGCAGTAAACGCAAGATAAGCCTAGCGGGGCAGCATCGAGGCGATTAAGGCCAATTTGCGCGATCGTGACCGGCATGCGTTTATAGTTGGACAGCCAGAACTTGCCACGCGCATTGCTGGCTCTTTACGGACCACCATCCGCAATCCCTTCCCATGGAAACACCAAATCCCCTCGCAATCGCTTCTTTACGGCTCGCAATTGCTCGTGAATGAGCAGGCAGCTTAACGAACGCGAGTGGTGAGCTAATGAACACCCAGACGCGGGGACAGGATTACTCCTTAGTCAGTGTAAGAAAATACTCCGCTCCCCGGAGTATTTTTTATAGCGTGTAAGGAGTAATCAGGTCCCTGGAGTATTCCTCCCACCGCGCTTCCAATCAGCCGCTATCGAACACCAATCATTGCTGATCATTACTCATTGATCATGATGATGATGATGATGCAAACTTTATTGGGGTCCAGAGAAGACGCAGGGGAGACCCCGCGCCACCCGGCTAGTCCCACGTAGGGCCGTTCGCCATTGCTGGCAAACACTCTCCGAGTCACCAACTTCGTTTCCTAAGGACAAATATTAATGCTAGCTTCAGCCAGCTGCGTAGGTAGGTTGTGTATCCTGCAGATATTTTCCATGTTGAATAACAATATTAATTGTTGCGGTTTTTCACCCCAAAACCACCGTATGGTTATGAGGCACGCCGTAATGGAGGGCGCCGGAAATTTCGACCACCTGGGGCTCTTTAACGAGCGCCTGGATCTAAGCACACGGACCTCTACAGCATTTTGCCGCCATAGAAATGCCGCCGCCGCGGGCGGCATTCGATCCCGCGACCTACGGGTCAGCAGTCGAGCAGCATAAGCACTGGACAGCCGCGGCGGGGTTACTTAAAAAGAGTGTTTAGATATATCGGTAATGCGATGTACCTAAATTCGTATAAAGAGTCTGAATAAAGATTCGAGGATGCGGGTTCAATTCCCAGATGCGAAATACAGAGAACGCACACGTGCACTTACATTTAGGTGCACGTAAAAGAACACCACGCAGCCAGAATTAATCTACATACAGGTCGTCATGCGACGGCGCACCACATAATCACGTCACGGTTTTGGCCAGTAAAACCACGGAATTCAAATACTGTTGCCAAATATAAAAACTGTGGCGCGTACGAGTACATGTTGACCGTGTTAATCTGTTTCATATTCATATCCTCTTTCCCGCGGCGTAGGTTAGCCAACCAGACGCTTTTCTGGTTAACAGCCCTACCCTTTCCCTTATATCACGTTCTCTCCTCTCCCTCTCCCTACCCCTTTGTTCAGAACTGCTTTTCTTCGAATGTAGAAGCGATAAAATAAAAGCCAAACAATTCGTACAGCGTTCGTAACTGTTAGCGGTACGTTAGTACAACGTGGAACACGGCCCTAATTATTCAACAAGGGACTGCTCGTTCATACTTACAGGCTATCTCGGTGTTGCATCCCGCATTACGATGCGTGTTGTAGTACGCGCCGCAGAAAATTAGCTCCGCGACAGCGCGTTGTTTTCAGCGAAGAGCAAAACCAAAACCAAAAATAAGAACCCGAGAACGGCGGTGTTTGTATTGAATGAACCTCGGAGGATGGTGAAAACAGAAATAAGGACCCCCCCCCCCACTGACGTGAATAGATAATTACCTGTACGAGTGCAAACAGAATAATGTATATTAACGAGCTACATCGGGAAGCCTCGTCATCGTGCGAGCGTTTGCAAACGCGATAGACGGAGGGCAGTAATGGCGCTGGTGGAGTGACTAAGGTTTTCTTTTTTAAACTATGCAGGAGGCCTCTTATATACGGATATCAAAGGAGGCTTTCCGGATATCAAAGGCGTCATTCGCAGCACCGTTACGTGGTCCCTGACCTGCAACGCATCGCCCTGTTAAGTCGTGTCCGTCCGAGTTAATTTATGCCAAACCTTCAAAGATCGCATACTTAACCACTTATAACCCCTTAACCTTGTTGGACGAGCTGTGTGTTGGACGAGCACAGCTCGTCCTTGCCAAGCAATGCCAAAACCGTTCTGGACGGCGTGGCACCACCACTTGAGACACTATCTCCCTATGAGCGTTCTGCACGAGACTCGCTCGTTTCCAAGCTAGTCCTTGTGTCAGATCAAAGATGGCAGCACTTGACTAGCAATTTCTTTTATCTGTCATTTCACAGTTTTTAAATGCGAATGCATTTCTTAGTCGGGCTATGTAAGGCATCGGGCTATGTAAGGCATCGGGCTATGTAAGGCATCCGGCGTTGTCCGCGCACCTCTCCGCTCTCACTCCCTCTCCCATAGCAACAGCTGCGGGCGCGCGTGCTTATCCTCGCCCCTAGCAACCGGAGCAGGTGGTGCGGGCGGAGTAGCTGAGAGTGAGTGGTGAGGAGGAGCGCGCTCTGGCGTGTGAGGGCGCTCGCATCATGGGAGCTCGGCGGAGCTCCCGCGTGTGTGGAGAGAGCGTAGGAGAGGGTAGGTGCAGTGCTTCGCCGCTCCTTCTCTCGCCGTTTGCTCTCTCTCCTCCCTGCGCCACCGGCCGCCTCAATGCAGTGCGTTTCAAACGCGTTTGAAACGCGTTTGTGCTGCCTTGGCACAGCCTGAAAACAGCGCGTTCTAAACGCGTTTGTGCTGCATTGAAGGCGGTGGCAACATCCCTGAGGTGATTACGAACGCAGGTAGGAAGCGTTCGTTGAAAGAGGCGCCCAAAAGGGAGACACTTGAGCGCGTCGATGTGTCCAGCTTTACGCCATTAAAATTACTACGCCGTGTACTCTCGGCGCAAGAAATGCATTCGCATCTCCTCACGATTCCCTTCGGGGAGGTGGGGGCATTTTTTTTCGCGACTTGTGTTTAGAAATCGGCGTCCAGTGAAGGCGGCGCGTGCGTTGCTCGTGCGTCGTCGCGGAAAAGATTTTGTCATCGTCCAGCTCTTCGGGCGGTAATTATTCAGACACCGAAGTTAAAGTATTTGGACCTATGCTGTCTCCTCGGCAACGCCAAATTTTATAATTTAATATTATGTTCCTCGAATACATTCACGTAATCGATAGACTGTTGAGTGGCTTACATGACAACCATTACGTTATCACATGCACATATCACATATTTAGTTTTTTTTTCTTTACAGAGGAGCTGTTAAGCTCTTCGTTAGGCCGTATGACGACACCGGAAAACTAACACCATAAAAAAATGGCACGCGCTGTCTTCGTCCTCTTCTTCATCCTCTGCTTCGTTCCCCGAACACGTGCGCAGATTTGTTCCGCGTGGGATTCAATAAGTCTGATGGGCGAGACAACGAGTGCAGAGAGAGAGAAAGATAAAAAGAAAGAGAAAGGAAGAAATTGAGAAAAAGAAAGTAAGAACAAGGAAGAGATAGTAGACGAAGGAACGAGTACAGACAGCGAGAAAAAAATAGATAGAAAAAAAAGAGAACGATAGAAATAAAGAGGAAAAAAAGGAAGAAAGAGAGAAAAAGATAGAAAGACAGAGAAAGAAATAGACACAGAGAGAAAGAGATATAAAAAAACAGAAACAAAAAAAGAGAAAAGGAGAGAGTAAGCATAGCCATGTATAGTACAGTACAAAAGGGGGTTGGAAAGGGGAGTTAGGGGCAGGAGGAGGGAAATGTGGAGGTTAGAGGGTAGAGAACAACATAGCCTTGTTTAGTATAGTATCGCAAGCGGTGGGAAAAGGAAGCGAGGAGGAGGAAAAGGAGGAGGGCATCGCCACCAGCTCCTCTGCTTCCTTAGTCTTCGCTCCACTAGTGCACAGCTGCCCAATTTTTCTCTTTCTTTTCTTTTGCTGCCCTCCTCCTCCTCCTAGGGCTTTTCTGTCCTCAATCCACTACCTTGTCAACGAAGGCTCCCTGGGAGCCGCCATAAGCCTCTCTGGGCTATTGTTAACATGCGTGACTCCCCACAAATGCACTGCCGGGGCGGTGACGTCAGCTTTTGCTCCCGTGCAACAGCCCAGAAAGGAGGGGAGCCTTCACTCCGTTAAAAAGGTGTATACACCTTTTTAACGGAGAGAAGAGGCTCCCTTCTCCTTTAAAAAGGTGTATACACCTATTTAACGGAGAGAAGGCTCCCATCCTTTCTGGGCTGTTGCACGGGAGTACAAAAGCTGACGTCACCGCCCCGGCAGTGCATTTTTGGGGAGTCACGCATGTTAACAACAGCCCAGAGAGGCTTATGGCGGCTCCCAGGGAGCCTTCGTTGACAGGGTTCATACAGAGTAGCATGTAGGCGCCGTTATATACTCCGACAGAATTCTCTGTATTTCAATAAATAGCTTTACTCTTTCGAACTTGCTTCCAAATTCGAGCAGGCTAAAAAAAGCGCACGAAAACGTGTGCAGACTAATGTTCCTGTGAAGTTTTTAAGCTGAAAAACAAAAACGCAGGTTAACATAGGTTCGTCGTCGGGTTTGAACTGTGCGGCACCTATGAAAACCACGCAGGGCGCAATTTACCCCGTACCACTGCGCCCGCAACAATCGTGTAGAGTTGTCACAGTATAGAGACAGCGTTGAGCCAGCGAGCGCAAAGGTGCTTCCACCTCCTCCTATAGATTGCATTGTGCACACCTGGCGTGAAGAAGATGCTGCATCTAATTTGCGGGAACACCGCGTTAGCTGCGTACGCGGCGCCATCTCGGGTCGTACACCTGCTCCGCGCAAAGGATGTGCGTGGTGAGATTTCATGAATATGTTAATGAGCGACCCGGTACGCGCTGCTGGCTTTTGAACGGGAAAACAGCGAGCAGCTATAGATTACGCGTCTTTTTTCCTTCTTCCCCCACGCTCTTCTTCATTGCAATAGCAATTATACGGACACTCTCGGCGGGTTTCGTGCCGTCGGCGTCACCGTATGTGTGTGTATACATATATATATATATATATATATATATATATATATATATATATATATATATATATATATATATATATATATATATATATATATATATATATGTAACTGGTATTTCTGGGCTCGCTTTCTTTCTTTCTTTGTTAGATATAACTTTTATTGAGAACCAACAGCCAATCAAGCCAAGGAAATTATAGGGGCGTTATTTGTGTTATTCGTGATGTAAGGGTGAAGAAATTAAAGTTTTAAACAAAGAAAACAAGCTCTTAAATTGCCCTTCTTTCGTTCTTCGTAGCGAGGGTCTCGTTCTGGCAGACTTCATGCCTTCAGCTAGTATGCGTCGATTATTGGTCAGCTGCCAGTTCCTATAAAGATCACGTGCTTCGTAACGCCAACAGGCAAAGAAACAGTGTTCCACAATCACCCTCGAGGCTACGAGCGGCGCTGAATGACACTCTCAGGTTTAAATACAGAGATGTACTTCATAAAGAAGTGGACGGTGGGACGACCGCCGCCGTAGCTCAAGTGGTAGAGCATCGGACGCGTTATCCGAAGGTAGCAGGTTCGGTCCCTGCCGGCGGCAAGTTGTCTATTCGTCCACTTTAATTTTTCCACCTTTACATCATAATTAATACAAATCACGCCCTCTACACTTTCCCTCGCCTGATTCTCCGTTACTTCTCATTATATATATATATATATATATATATATATATATATATATATATATATAAAGAAAAATTTTCCGCAGTGCACGACCAGACATTCGAACCTGTGGCCCCTCGCTCCGCAGCCCAACGCGTTAAACAACTCCGCTGCTCAGCATGCGTTCTCCAGCATATTATAACGCCGAGCTATTGCTAAGCACCATTTACTGCTGGCGGTACGCAGAGCTCTTACATGCTTCAGCATGGCATAGGCTTGCTCACTATCACCCTTGAGATGGCGCAAAGGGCGCGCTTTAAAGGTGGTCGCCCCGCTATTCTTTCGCCGGAGTCGGAATGCGCGCATCCGCCCTCTACTTTGACCCACATGGCGTGGTCGCCCGTGCTCGCGCGCTCATCTCTTGAAGGGTGGGGGGGGGAGGAGATTGTACGTGTTGCGCTTTCACCACAAAGTTTGCGTTGAAGCCATAGACCGTACGAGGGTCACTTCGCTCGCTTCAGCGGTCATGTTTGCGAAAGTAGTGAGCTCCTAGCAAGAAGAGCCTAATTAGGGGCTACTCGGTTGTGCATAGTCGACACTTGCAGCGCGCTGCTCAAACACAAGGAAAGACGCACGAAAATAACACAGATATACACAGGACGAGCGCAAACTAGCAACGGTCACGTTTGTAAGTTTGCGCTAGTCCGGTGTGTACCTGTGTATTCTTTTCGTGCGTCCTTCTTAATGTTTGAGCAGCGCGCTGCAAGAGTCGAGCTGCTAGCTTTTTTGCGTGTGACATTGCGATTCGTTGATACCGCATTCATTGCTTCGCCCTTGCAAGGAAACTGTCAACTTTTTTCAAATGCGAATCGTCCTCTGGGAAGTACATTGGGTTTCACACACAACTTTTTCGATTCACCTCAAGAAACACCATTTTCTCTCATTATTTGTTCGCGCTAAAAGGCGATAATTTTTGCGGTCTACTGTGTGAAATGAACCGACTAACACAGCAACGTGTTCCTTTGGTGTACGCACCATAGGAGCCTTTATCATAGTGACTGCTGCCAGATTGCAGATCTAGTATACTAGTGTAATAGTATAAGGCAGTCAAGTTCGGGTGAAGCCAGGAAGCATATTGTCACACCGCTTCTGTTTGTGACGATTGATAGTTGTCGCAGTTCAAAACGTATTAAACCAATTATTTTCCATCTTATTAGCTTATGTTCGTTATGTTTCTTTGCTGCTTCTTTGCCCCTGCCTATATAGCTGATATAGTACTAACAGTTCTTGCATTCCCCCTACATCATCCCACCATAAAACTTCAGTAAAGCTGCCACAATTTGTCAAATGTGTTTATTGCATGCATGCCACACCGGTGTCCCAACTGTGATACGCCACACATCAAGTAGAGCCGCTGAAGTAATACACGAAGGAGCCACAATTTCTTATTTGCCTTCCTGCAACCTCTTCAACACGATATCTTGAATTTCTTTCTGCCGGATCAAGATTTCCATCTTGAGCTTGTGCTCTTCGTCTCTTTTTTTCAATATGTCGTCGTGGTCTTCTTGGAGAAGCCTCATGCGTAGAGCATGTTCTTCTACGCAGCAGCGCGATGCGTAGCATCTGCTTCTTCTGCAGCGCTTTTCTGAGGCGAAGACAGTCTTCCCGTGAGTACAGCAGCTTCCGCAGGTGTGGTTCCACTCTCAGCAGGCACGTGATCTCCATCATTTGCAGCTGGCACCGACAACCCCAGTACGGCTGCACTTAATGCTGCGCTGTCTAAACCTACTGTAGTAGTGGCATTCTGGTCGGTGCGGTTGTCAAAGTCTGCCCAAGCGTCACGTACTTGGGAGTAGGTGGGGCTCTGTGGTTGGTCGTCGTCCTCTGCAAGAACATAATTGCACTGTCCAATGAAAGACAACGCGCCACGTCACTTAAGGGTATCCTAATCAACTCCGAGTTCAAAGACGAGAGAATTTTTTTTATATGGGGTTTAACGTCCCAAAAGCACTGATATGATTATGAGAGACGCCGTAGTGGAGGGCTTCCGGAAATTTCGACCACCTGGGGTTCTTTAACGTGCACCTAAATCTAAGTCCTTCATAAAACACGCGGACATTATCAGCACTAAGCGCTGAGCCTATCAGAATTTCGCGCTTTTCGGCTACACGTTGTCATCTCCGCTTGAGCAGTCGAAAACGCAGAAGACGAAGTGAAATCGGCTGATCGCGCACGATAGTCATGCGAGACGAGACAGAACGGGCGTACGACTGCATGGCAATGCAGGGTAGGAGACAATCCACAACCGATATCCCGCGTATATGGACCAATCGAGAGCCCATTTCCTGATGACGTATCGTGAACAGACTGCTGGCGTCACAAATCGCGCCGAAAAGACGGGAAACGCCAGGAGTGAATAACACGCGCGTTCTTTGTATCTGAGAGATTGTGTAGGGGCCCTTTAAGACATGGAAGGAGTGTTAGAATTCTCAACACGCTATCTGCTTCGAATAGACCATCACTGATAGAGACAAGCTTGTGCTCGCAACAAAGAGTGCATATTGTGGCTGCAGACAGCTGCGCTATATAGACAGCGCCGCTCCATTTCAACGAACACCGCACTTCTCTGATGTTGTACAAGTACTCGTCATGCATGCAGTTAAGGATACGTCACCTGCTCAATCAGCATTTGCATTAAATGTTTTCTTTACAAATTCAGCACACGGAAAGGAGCTGCTAGCCTCTAATGAGAACAATGGCTATAGCCACTGTTTTCATTAGAGCTCAGATTTTGACGTAGTATACTACGTCAAAAAATCTGGCTTCAAAAACATCTATATATATATTTTTTCTTATCTAGCCTTGAATATTAGTGTGAGTTTTTCATCACATATCCTTTTTATAAACATATTTGAAATGTAAATCAATTTTATTTCAAAAATAAGGTGCCGCCCGTTTCATGGCCGATCCCCCGCAGTGGGTTGCGCCAGGTTGCCAAAGTCCTACGAACCAACCAACCAACCATGCATTGGAGTGCATACAAGGATATGTGTACCTAGGACAACCACTAACGCAAGAAATTCACTGAAGAATAAGAATGGGCTGGAGAGCAATCGGCACGGACTCCCGAAAAGTGTCAGGAAATCTGCCGCTGTCAATAAAGCGCAAAGTATACAATCACTGCATACTGCCAGTTCTAACATATGGGTTTGAAACGCGGAGGATAACAAAGCAACTGGAGAAAAATTTGAGGACCACGCGGCGTACAATGGAACCTGAAATGATAGGAATGACATCAAGAGATCGGACGATGGCAGAATGGGTGAGAGGATAAACAGGGGTTGCAGACATCCTAGTTAACATCAAGCGGAAGCAATGGACCTGGGCTGGCCACGTAATGCGCGGAACAGACAAGAGGTGTATTTTAGGAGCAACATAATGATTACCAAGAGATGGGAAACGCAGTCGAGGATGGCAGAGAGTTAGATGCAGTAATGAAGTGAAGAAGTTCGCAGGGATAAGATGCAATGAGCTAGCACAGGATAGAATAAACTGGACATCATCGAGAGAGAGGCCTTCGTTCTTCAGTGGACTAAAACAAGAATTATGATGATAATGATGATAATATCGAAGCTTCTAAAGTCGTATTAAGGAGTGAATCATTTCAATACTCTCGTGCCAAGATGCGCTGCGTTGTCGTTGGGCTTTGACTTGACGATGCAAGAAAAGAGGACAGTTTGTGAAACGTGATGGCTCTCTTTGTCTCTACTTGTGCTGCCCCGTTTCTCAATCGTGTATGCGCTGTTAAGGGACACTGAAGAAAAAAACGATTTATCTCGTATCGGCAAATTATTCTTTCACTAGTACCAAAAACACGACGCTTGCTGCAATAAGACGCTTCGTAATCTGTAAAACGCGCGAAAAGAGAATGCAGGTGAGACGCCACCTTCAAGTTCCCACACCAGTTGCCGTGACGTCATAGATTTTGACGGCGTCTACTAGGGCCTACGGAGCTCCTAAAAGGTAAAAATGAAGCACATTGCCTTCTAAGCGAGCCAGAGACTCAACATACCAAGTTTTAGGGAATTTCGTTGAGCCAATATGGTCAAATGCTTCTGTTCTTTTTAATAAACGTTTTTCAATTCAATACAATGAGAAAAAACACCTGGAAACCCGTGACGTCACCATCGGGGACTTCGTCGGGAAATTTAAAAGTGGAGCTTTTGACATTTTCTCATATGCTTTAAACCAATGTTGGTGAAATTAATTACACTAGAATTTTAGGGTATAATAATAATAATATCTGGGGTATAACGTCCCAAACCCACGATATGATTATGAGAGACGCCATAGTGGAGGGCTTCGGAAATTTCGACCACCTGGGGTTCTTTAACGTGCACTTAAATCTAAGTACACGGGCCTCAAACATTTTCGCCTCCATCGAAAATGCAGCCGCCGCGGCCGGGATTCGATCCCGCGACCTTCGGGTCAGCAGTTGAGCGCCATAACCACTAGACCACCGTGGCGGGGCAATTTTAGGGTATAACTAATCATCCTAAGTTAAATTTTTATTTCACTTTAGAGTCCCTTTAATACCTTCGTGATGGCAGACAACCTTCGAATTGAGAGCTTTCTTGAGCCGCACTCGACACTCGCTCACGTCATGTCCGGTCGTCAAGTCAAGTTCGCATTTACAGATTTGGCGGCTATACGGGCTCTCACCTTGGACGATAACTTGCGAGTCGTGTTCGATGACGCCGAGCGAGGAGCTGGCCACGCAGGTGTAATTGGCCGACTCGCGAACGTTTTCCAGCACCAGGACGCTGCGGCTCACGACGTCTTCGCCGTCGGCAGTCAGGTCGACGCCACCTTTGCGCCAGCGCATGTATGGCATGGGCGATCCCACGGCCACGCACGTCAGGTTCAGCGCGGCGCCCGGAGACACTTCGTAAGTCGACTCCGGCGGAATCGCAAAGTATGGCGCCACCCGCCGCACCGCTGTGAAGCAAAAGCCAATGTGAACTTGTTGTAACATTTCATGTAACGGTATTAATAGGCGTGCGCAGTGTTCCCTGTTAGGGAGGGGGGGGGGCATGTTTCACAAAAGCGCCCCTTCTTGATCGAGTCCGAAAGAAAACTAGCTTCGTAATGGATGCAAAAATGAAAATGAAGCGATGACGTGCTTGCCACAAAGGCCTACCATTGGTTCCCGGCTTTCCGGGGTAGAGGCCGGAAGTAAATAGTTCTTTGAAGGCAACATCCGGGGTCCTTTATCGCCATTATCGTCAACAAAACATGCGCAGCCATAACCCTGCGCATTAAAAATTGACCCTGAAAGGTCAGACTGAATAATGGTATGGGACAGAATTGGCGCATTTTCGACCTTTAGATGATTGGGGGGCGCCACTGGTGCATCTGCTCCATTACAATGTGTTCGCTCATTTACGCCTTTCTGCATGCGCACTCCTCCCTGAAACTCGCTACTGCGATGAATAAATCAAACTACGCGTTTCAGAAGTACCGTGGTTGTATCTGCACACAGCATCCGCCGTCCTTGCTGGAACGCGATGGCGAAAATGCCCGAGTTTTTTCGAGAAATCGTTATCGTTTTATCCTTTCAAGCAAAAGAACTCTGCTTACCACGCACTAAGAGGTTTGCGAAGGGCGAGATGGCAGTGCCCACGCTGTTTTCCGCCACGCATTCGTAGCGTCCCTGATCTTCCTCCTGGGCGTCGGAAATATGCAGTGAACCTGCGCAGCGGGTTATTGCGAATGAGAACATGATAACAGGAAGCCAATCACTGTAGGCTAGAGATTGCACTTCCTCTTCCTTGCACTGACAAAAAAATTATGCAGTTGCACTCAACGTGAAAACTGTACGAAGTGCGGATCAGTAATTCGCCTTGCTCTTCGGCGACGCTGGCGTTCCAAACGTGCAGCCTGCTCGGGCGTCCATGGCGGGAAAGGAAAGCATTTGCAACGTGATGGCACCCTCTCCCCTCCTCCTCACTCTCACTTCACTTTCTCACCCTCTTGCTATAATCGCTATACACGGCTATGCCATGCTTTACCCTCCTCCTCTTCTTCACCCTGGAAACAGGCAGACAGACTTCGATGCTGTGAGACCCCAAATTATATAGTTTGTCAAAAGCCATTTAGACAGACGCTAACAAGAACGGGCGCAACCACCTCCTGCATGCCGCGTCGTCGTCTCCGGGTCGCATCCCTGTAACACGTACTAGCGCGCTACACCCTCACCCTAATTCCACACCCCTTACTATACTATACTAAAGATGCCTGTACTATAAATGGTTTTGCCTACGACATGAGATGACAGGAGATGACAGCAGATGACCTGAGACGCGAAGACATGAGACGACAGCCCGGGCCCTTAAGACGCTCCGCACTTAATAGTATGCAATAAAGCGCCACCTTTCATGGAAACAAAGAAAGAAAACACCGCGAAACAAGAAGTAGATCACGAATGCAGAGTAGCATACGTTATACAAGCGTCAAGTTCAATCTCCACCTCTTTCCAGCCAGATTTGTCATGTTAAAGCCCTTTTTCAGTTGTCTACGAGTGCCGACACAACTGATCGAATCAAACACTTGGTTCGAAGATCACGATAATTGACAACGCACAAACATACCCGAGCACCGAAAACATCGAAATTAGTTTCGGAATACGTGCCTGTTCCGATAAACAGAGTTTATTTCACATATTTCTGAACTGTTAGCTGTATTTCTGGAGGATCGTGAGCGCGCGGCGGTTACTCGCCAGCGCGCGCTGAGCTGCGCATCGACGGCCGTGACGTCAATTGTCCCCCACCGCGGATGCAGGGTGCACGCTTTCCTGACCTGCTACTTCTCTTTCTCCGCGTCTCCTTTGCATCCCGCTCTCCCCTTTCCAAAAGGCGCGAAGACGTGCCTCATCCGGAGCATTGTTCGCTGCTGGTGCCGTTCGTAGTGGTTCGAGAAAACGCAGTGCGAGCGGAGACGCGGCTGGCGGCTGGCATGGTTGGCACGCCTGTTTCCGGGGGCGTTAAACGTCACCTCCTCTAGTTCACGGTGCGACGGTTAGAAGCGGCAGTTTATGAAAAACACATTAAATTTATTATTTCCCTCTATCTTTTACCTGGAAGCAAGCTTGGCTTAACCAATATCGGCACCCATATGTGCCGTCCTACATATAGGACGCTTCTTTGATGCACTCTAACATCGCTAATTCTTTAGCTGATGACGAGCGCCACCCACAGCACATCAAGCAGGCCTCATTCTCAATGTGTGCAAGCCTAGACATTGCCTGCGTTTCATGCTGCCACGTGCCGACCGCTTTCTCCGGGCAAACACGTGCTTTGTATGAGAGAAGTCATGGAGAGGAAGAAGTGCAATGTCGGTGTGCACGTGACACGTTTCAAGGCTTACGACACCTGCACATAGCACCCCTAATGCCCAGTGTCCTATATGTATAGGACGGCTTGAAGAACAGTGTTGCGTTTAGCCGGCAGTAAATAAAGAACTTGTGCTTTCTTTTGAAGGTAGAAGTACACTTTTTGTGAAAAAAAAAATATTTGTTTTGTCATTTTTTCTGAGTTTGGGCATATATGGGTTAAAGTGGGATGAAAATCTCCGCAGCGGGTGTTTTCTTCGGTATCCCTTTAAAGGGACAGTAAAATGAAACAGTGAAATAATAAACTGTAGTCCCAGAACACTAATATCGTTGATTTACCCACCATAGGTTTATTACTAGAAGGAAAATTTTAGGACAAAGTCTCATTTTTAAATTTCGCCCCGAAATCAACTCACTTGACGTCATGAATTTCGGTCTATTTTTCGTATTTTGGCGACACTGGTTCAACGAAATTTCGTGAAACTTGGCATGGCCTCCTCATGGGACAATATACTTCATTTTTACCGATTAGGAGCTACGTCGGACCTAGTAGACGCCGTCAAAATCTATGACGTCATGGCGCTTGGTGCGTGAACTTCAAAGTGGCGTCGCCACCCTCACTTTCTCCTTGTGTGTTCTCTCGCTTACCACGCCTCTTATCGCGGCAAGCGTGGCGATCTTGAAAATCCGGAAACAGAAATTTACTAATATAAGAAACATCTTTTTCCGTTTAGTGTCCATTTAAAGGGACACTAAAGAGAAACATTGAATCGGTTTAGATCGATAAATTGTGTTCTGAGAACTCTAATGTCGTTAATTTCGCCATCAGAGGTTTATTACAGAGGAGAAAATCAAGTTCGAAGTTTCATTTTTAAATTTTGCGCCGAAATCTCCCCGCGTGACGTCACGGATTTCAAAGTGTATTTATTCGTATTTTGGCGCCATTGGCTCAACAAAATTACCCCAAACTTGGTATGTTAAATCTACGGCCCCCTCGGAGGACAATGTACTTCATTTTTATCGATTGGGAACTACGTAGTCCCTAATCGGTAAAAGTAGGCACCGTCAAAACTATGACGTCACGGCGAATGGTGCGGAAACTTCTTGGTGGCCTCGCCACCCACATATTGTTTTCGCCCGTTTTCTCGCTTACCAAGCGTCTTCTCGTAGCAAGCGCGGTGTTTTTGGCGTCGTGAAAGAATACTTTACTAATAGGAGCAAATCGTTTTTCTCTTTAGTGTCCCTTTAAGGTAGCTGATTACGAGGTTCGCGCAACAACGGTGCGGCCCGTTGGACCTTTCACAGAACAGCGTCCACTTGCCTGCAGCTGCGAGGGAGTATCGAGGACTGGACATGTCGACGGGGATGCCATTCCGGAGCCAGGAGAACCTGGGTTCGGGGTCTCCCTCAGCTTTGCAGGGAAGCAGCGCGCTGCGGTTGCGCTCCACGCCTTGATGGTTGGGCAGCAGCTTGAAGTGCGGGAAGCCCCGTGGAATCTGGTACTCTGTTAAGGCGAAGAAAAAGGAAATAAAAATTATATACGAATCAACGAATCACAGCGAAAGAAGAAACAGGCATGGCTATTTTATAACGGAACGTGTAAACAGTCCGAAAACAAATTAGCAAAACAATATCTGTTGGCATTAGCTGCTCTGGATATCATACCCAAGCCACACGGGCACAAGGAATGACATCCAGTAGTTAAGGCATTAAGTTCACGAATGACATTTTTTTTTTCGGCCGAACTGCCACACGTCTAAATTTAATGGAATTTTACCTGATGACGTCGATAACAGCGACTTTTGAAGTTAGCAGTTTCAGGGTGGTAATAAAATATAAACCCGCATTTTAACAACTCTAACCTGCGTTCAGGAATAGTGAAATGTAGAAGCGTATTATGGTGCCACGAACTCGAGTTTACAATAACAAAGTGCTGAGGTAGTTGGTAAGTATTCATTCTGTATGTGTCCGTGCAAACACGGACACAAAAAAGAGGTCAGGGCACCACAAACGCCGACTAACAACTGAAGAGACTCAGAACGGCGGAAAAGAAATAAGCCACGGACACTTATCTGCGCATGCCCATGCAACAGGCGAACCTATCAATCCGGCACGCATGGGAGTCTACGTGAAAGATAACTGTTAAGGCATTTGATTTCATCTTTATGCAAGTTAATCGACGGTTGGCTCACGCATGCGCTACCGCTATTCTCGATATGCCATGACTCCAATAATCGGGCGCGTTTTTTTATTCCTATGCCGGTACAAAACTGCGCATTCGTCGAATTTTGGCGTGCACTTACACTCTCGACAATGTAAAGATAGATTATCTCTTATGTTCCAATAATCTCTGTAAATCTAAGTCTCTGCCCCTTCCGGCAAAATGACCTTATTTTACACGCTGACCCTCGAGCATCGCCACGGGCGCCGCGCGGCTACTGCACCTGCTGCCATGACGACGCACCCCGTGCGCCGCTTTCTTGAATTCCGCCCATCCGCAAGGGCCGTACCTGAAGGGGCGCTTGGCGCTGGCGTCTGAATTAAGGCATCCAATGGCAGCCATGCGAAGTAACAACCCCCTGGTTGCACGGTTTGTCCCGAGCGTATGCGTTACGCGGCGGCAGAGTCGACACTGCTATCTTACTCCGTGGTCAGGACTCAAGAGTAACACATACTTTTTTTTTTTCTAAGAGTGAATAAAAAATACCTACTAACTTCATTGGTCTTTACCTTCAACTACAGTAAGCTTGAACTCAGCCCTGGCTGGGTCACCGACACCATTTTTAGCAAGGCACTCGTAGGTGGCGTCTTCCTTAACGCTGCGGACGGAGTAGAGGCGAAGCACGGAGCCTCCCGTGATCTCGGTCACCGTGTGGCGCCGGGAAATGATGCGCTTGCCGTTCCTGCGCCATTCAATCTGCGGAGGCGGGTTTCCGATGGCCGTGCAGACGAACACTGCCACCTGACCGGTCACCACCGTCTGGTCCCGAGGAAAGACGACAATTCTTGGTGGGTCTGAAAAAAAAGTTATGAATGGAAGGCTTATTTGCAAAACCAAAAGTGCCATCGACTACTGGGTGCACCTCTGGTGTTGACCAGACAAATGTAGCACTTTCATCTAGTCGAAACAACGTGCGCAGAGGCAGGGGCTTAGCCAAGATTTTAGTTTGGTAATAATGAATTACCGTACGTGCTTCACGTGTCAGAACCACTATATGATTACGAGAGACGCAGTAGTGGAGGGCTCTGGAAATGTGTTTGTGTGTGTGCAAACTAAAATTTTTCAGGGGGAAAGGGGGACGCTTCCAGCATCAAAGCGGCTGTAGACATAGAGTTTCCTACAATACTTACTATAGGGAACTCTGGCGCTAGTGTCTATGGGAGCTTCAACGCATGGCGCTTCAGCCAGCATGGGAATGATGGGTAGTGCACGGATTTGTCTAAAGTTCGTTCTTTCGGCTCCGTTTGGCTACGCGTCGCCTGCATTCGCTTTGTAGCGTGACGACGTTCAGCAAAAGTCAGCAGTTCCACTTGCTCACCAATTCAAATCTGGTCACGAAGTTCACAACGATCCATTCTTTCATCCGAAATAAAACCAAAACACAGCAATAAACAAAGCCACAAGTGCTTTCGAAGCCAGCAAGTACGAAGACTAGGCAAATCCGTGTACTACCCGTCATTCCCATGGTGGCTGAACGATCGCAGCGCCAGAGTCCCCTCTAGTTTATTTTAGGAAACTCTATGGCTGTAGAGAACGCTTTTTAGGTTTCATATATTGTGTTTAGCTGCTTGTTGTTTCATTGTTTTTGTAATGCGAACTGATGCATGTTTTTTTTTTTCCGCTGTGGCCGTGGCTTACTGGTGCCGTAGTCAGGCTTGCGCTTGGCCCTAGTTCTTAAGGCGAAAGCTTTAGAGGCCTCATCAAACGCGAAATGTGACCGTAGGAGGGAACACAGCGACTTAGTGTAGAAGCTTGGGCGTGTTGGTGAAACATTAGAGGAAACACATCGCAAAAGAAGACGGGTACAAGAAAGGCGACGCACACACAGCGCTGCATGTGCGTCAACACGGGCCGATGCTAAAAATCACGTGTTCACAGATGACGTCATAGATTGCTGAAATTTGTGACAGCATTGTGAAGTCATAACATGACGTCATTGCTTGGCCAAACGGCCGATCATGGAGGTGGCAGCCCACGTTTGGCCAAGGCAACGTGGGAAACACCACGTGAGCTGTAGAAAGCCTCATGGGAAGGGAGATGGCGGGTGGTGTAGTCAATACATTTGCATGAAGAGAAAAAATAACACGAAGAAGGTGGTTTTTGCCTTTAAGACGTCTCGGACGAATGCATAAGGGAGCATTCGACTTCTTTTTAGGTCAATGAGCTCGCTTAGTGCACTAAAACAAGCACACGACGACCTCACGCAAAAGACGATGGCGAAATTGAATAACTGGAGGAAGGCTGCCTCACGAAAACGACGCTGACTACAATCTACGGCATCCGTAAAAACTCTCACGCGGATTCCTCACGAACGGAAACAGCTGCGAAACAACTTCCACAAATTTCGCTTCTCAAAGAAAGACACTGCAATGGGCAGGCAGCAAGAACCTTGAGTAGCGCTTGATCTTGCGGCTAAGAAGTATTTGCTGTGTTTTTAAGGCTAAAGCTTTAGATGCCTCATCAAACGCGAACATTGACCGTCGGCGGCATCAACACGAGTGGCGCAAGAAATCATCACGTGATGATATCACCGCATGACGTCATCATGAAGGCACAGACCGTGAAAATTTGTGACGTCACATGTTGACGCCATCGCATGACATTGTCGCGTGGTCAACGGTGCCCCGATCACGGAGGCCTTGCAAAACCAGGCGAGGTGCGGCACGCGTGCAAAACCTCCAATCCCGGAGACAATGCAAAACCTCGTTAGGCGCAGACAGCTTTCGGAGGGGGGAGGGGGAGAATCAATGCATCGACTATAAGAAGAAACAGACCAAGATGATGGCTTTCGCCTTCGAGTCGTCTCAGCCGAATGCATGAGAGACCCTGTGAGTCTTTTTTTTTTTCTTCGCATATAGAGTAGTGTAAACGAAAGTTATCCTATTGACCTTTGGGAATCACTTTAAAAGTATATGAAGCACCGAAAGCAAGACTTTGCTTTCATCGGCGATGTAATCGCCATATCCGCAACTAAGATTCCCGTTCGTGGGCACCCACTTTAACCCCTTGAAAAATGAAATTTCTTGTCGGAATGTTTTTTTTTTTTCTTAGCACTTAATTGTGGAACCACGTGAAGCAATATTTCGCAAACTGCATCTCTTTTTCTTGCCTCCATCTTTGTTAGGTTGTGAAAAGGTCAAGGGACCCCTTGCGTGGGTTGGGCAACGCGAATAAACAAGTGCGGCACGCAGATAAGTCGGCGGTGCCGATAGTGTCAGCAAAATATGACACGCCCGCGCCGCACGATAAGCGGTCGAAATTTAAAACAATGTTGCGGCCTCCCTCTCCTTAAAGCAAGCCGAGCTTGGAGACAGGCACTCTTCCAGACAGCAAGCACTCCTCGCGACGTTGATGACCAAGGCCAGTCTCATTTCCAAACCAGCTATCTTGGCCCCAGGCATGGCCGAGATAATTGCACCGCGCAGTACCTACGACGTCGATCGCGCCCGACGTAACGCTTAACCCAATTCCACTCTTTAACCTTTGTGACACGCATTGTGACCGAATGTCTATAAATGCGTCAATCTGACAGACTGTGATGTCAATTTAATAATAATAATTGTTCGTGTCTAACGTCCCAAAACCACTATATAATTACGAGGGGCGCCGTAGTGGAAGGGCTCCGGAAATTTTGACCACCTGGGGTTCTTTAACATTCTCTTAAGGTAGGTCACCAGTTTCGAGAAAAAATTTTACAGTTGCAGTCCAAAAGTTATAATTATGACTTTCGCTTGTAGGGCTGATGTAAATTTAAACTTTAGAATGATGAAACAGCTAAAAATGTAAAAAAAGAACAAAATTTATAAAAATCAAATGTGCCAAAATATGCATGTTGCGCCAACAGTCATAACTACAAAATCGTTGGTGCGATTGACGTAGTGAGGACACTATCCTGTGCATCTAACCTCCACGATCAACCCATCTCTAAGCTAAGGCGCGTTACTGTAAAAAGACTGATGAGGATTATATCTGACAGCTTTGATTCACACAAAATTGGCCATAGTACAAAAAGTTACTGCTCGTTTTCAATACTTCTGCTTCAATGCACAGCTCAACCTATAAAAAATAGTACGCAAAATTGTATGTGAAAATGTTTATCAGAAGAAAAGTTATCACTGTTTGCGTAAGTGTAGGATGCAAAAAATGATGTTCTGAGAAAAATGTCTTTAAAGATTTGAATTGAATGTCCATACAATAAATAAGCATTCAATATGTCTGATATTCTCTAGGTTCATAGCTGGGGACCTGTTCTGAAGCGGCGAATTCTCCTTTTGAGCGAGCTGATGCACATATATTTTTTCTAGCTCGTTTTGAGTGTCCAGCTGACTCTCATCTACGTGCGTCACAGCAGCTCCACGCTTGCTATATTAATTCAATAACTTGCGTTGATGCTTCTTTTTCGTCCTATACTTTGCCATATTTCTTGAAGTACTATAACTTATTCCATGAAAGGCCGGAACTAAGTTCAAGAGCTCGAAGTGGTGTACGAAAGAGCACTGACAGCCGAGCGAAAACGCGCGCAACTTAAACAACTCTGGAGTGCCGAAGCCGTGTAGTGGAAATTTTCAAATAAATCGTAACATCATGCCCCACAAGCTTCAGAATGTACTTAGACAACTTAGCATTACGTAATATGTATAAAGAAAAAGATTTATGACGACATGGCAGGTGTTGTGGAATCAGAAACCTTCAGCTTCGGTTTCGAATGCGTCTAAGAGGGGTTGGAAAAATGGTCATAACTTTCCAACGGCTCAAGATAACTACATGATACTTTTTGCTAAATATTTTTGAATAGACAAAGAGCTTAAAAATGTCGAATCCAAAAAAACAAAATCATTTGAAAGAAAAATGCGTTTTTAAAGGTGGTGACCTATACCTTAAATGTAAGTACACGGGCCACAAGCATTTTCTCCTCTATCGAATCCCGGCCGCGGCGGCCCCATTTTCGATGGAGGCGAAAATGCTTTAGGCCTGTGTACTTAGGTGTAAGAGCATTCTGTGGCCACCGGCTAAAACTCTAAGTGGTCATAAAAGTCATTTAGCTGTAAAGCCATTTGTACAGAATGTGACCGCGATGATACAATCGAGCCGTCCTCGGCGGCACGTGTCAACCGCGCGCAGGTCACTAGCGGCGCATTGCGAAAGCGCTCGCGAGATTCACGGGCGCAGCATTATTAGGGCTCCGCAACAAAGCGACGCGCAATCGTTTATGTGCGTGTGCGCGCGCTGGAACAATCATGAGGGACAATCAGAGCGCGACGATGGCTCAAACGTAGAAGAGTTCTCAATTTTTTCTTTTGCTTTCTCGCGTGCGGTGTTGCTTCCAAAAACAGCAGCCGCGGCGATGAGGGATGTCCCCAAGCGCCGAGACGGACCCACGTCTCGAAGGAAATCGAAACCGCAAACAATACAGCGCACCGTTAATTCGTAACGGCCATTTGAGGTTGAACTGACCTTCGGCGGAGAGGGCCGCGGACGCAACTTGCAGGGAGACGAGCGCTCGGAGGAGGTGCCGGAGCATAGCGGACCTTTCGTCCGAATAGGCATCCACATCAACAGTCCACCACTCTACTATAGTATATAACGGGCGACGACGACTTTCTGTGCCAGCACAGCCAAAGCGATACGTGGACTGAACTTCTGCACACGTGTTACTACGCCAAGTATTCCGTCAGCAGGCGGTTTCGGGTTTTCATGCGCATCCAACAGGACTTTCTTAGGCACTCTTTAAAAAAAAAGGAAAAATGAGCGAGTGTCTTTTTGTCCCGCTACAGTAATCGTCGTCTATTTTGCGCGCCTTTCGTCGCATTATCGCCACACACCCGACACTTCCAGGTCACGTACGGCATGCGCCCTATCAGCGTGACGTAGCATTCTTGATGGAAAAGTGGCGAGCACCGAGTTTTCAAGAAAGGAAATCCAATCCAGGCCAGACGAAGATTATTGTCTGGGAGCAAAAAGACACTCTTTTCGCACGCTTTTTTAGCGTGTACGTACGTATGTTTTCGTATGAACCCCCTGGGGTAGCGATATTTGTAAAATGGTGTTATGAGAAGTTAGTTCTCTTTAACTTTAATAAAAAATGACCGCAGGTATTGATAAATTTATTATTGCAGCACTGAAAGAGCAAGCACCTGGAACCATTGCTGAGCTCTTCCGCAGCGCAAATTACTTCAACGTAACACTAATCAGCCTAGTAACGCTAATCAGTTCAAGTGAGCTTGCAAACGTGCACCATGCAGCAATGTCTACATCCATTTTCTGAAGAAAAACGGAGCATAAGAAAAACGTAGACAACAAAGAGAGGGAAGACGCACACAAGAGGGAAGCCCAACTCGACTTTTTGTTACGTTCACATTATTTGAAATTCGACGAAGTATTCCGTATTGCGAAGGAACGCAGCAAGCAGATCTATTTAAACAAGCGGTTCTATTTTGAAAAAGAAAAAAAAATAGACGAAGCTTGCACTAAGCCGCTCAAGGCTTTAAAAAGCGAAACTGGACCATTCTGAAGACTAATCCTGTTGCTTCTAGGTTGTTTCTAGGCCTTAGCTAGGCGATGCAGGAAGCTTATAGTTTGCTTCTAGGTCGTTGCTAGGCTTTAGCTAGGTGATGCTAGGTTGTTTCTACGTTGATTTTCAGTGCAGAGAGGTTTGACTTAAACCACTGACGGTCACAGACACGATACGGTTGTCAAAACACCAGAGACAAACTCGCGCTGAATCTAAGCGTTCACACCTCTCATAGATATGCGGGCACGACGTTGTTTGCGTAGGCCTTCCATCGCTTCGGGGTCTTCTCGCAACCACCGTCGCTTTTCCCGTTCCCTAGTATTTTTTCGTTGTACGTACTCGGGGTCTTCGGCTCGCCGCCGTCGCTTCACAGCCATTTGTTGGGCTAACTGTTGCATCCTTCATTTTAAGTGGACCAGCGGTGAATAGTGGGATTTACCCAGTTTATGTGGCACATACCCGTTTATGGTGATGATACTTTTCCGGATCGACTCACAAGGAACGATTTGCTAAACAGCTCAGCTGTTAAAAGAAAAGGATGACGGAGAAGGAAGTGCGCAATTAGACTTCCTACGTATAGCCAACAATGCATTTCCTAATTTCGTTGCATACAGAATCGGCAGTGTCGTTTCTGAACTTTTTAAGATGGAAAAAGTCCAGCCAGCGCCACTCAGTGAAAGCCGTCGAAACAGCGAATCCGATGCGCCCCCTTCCTCAGGGTAGCAACCTTTTGTTTGTGCTCCCGTAACCGTATCAATGGTCGGTTACGGGAGCACAAACAAAACGTTGCTCGATACAGAGATGGGCACCTGTCCACACATTGCAAGGACTGTGGTTGTTCACCTGTTTATTCTAAATGTATCATAATCAGCTGCCACAAAGATAAGTGCACTCGAGAAATCATCGAAGCAAAGACCATAATCATATAAGGGGAAATGTGTCAGCACACCATCGGTAGTGTTGTCAGCAAAAGAAATGATGTTCCTGAATTCGTCAGTGCGCTGAAATTGTTACGTGGCCATAAAAGCGATATATGTATGCCGGGCAGATTTTCAATAAAAGAACAGTTGCCAGAGCGCTTCCGTCTGTGTGTCCGTGTGTCTTCCTTTAATCCGTGTCCACTAGCGCTACCCTTGCAAGTACAAAGAGCGAGCGCGTTATTTTCTCGTGACGTTTCCCGTCTTTTCGGCACAATTAGTGACGCCAACAGTTTGTTCACGTGACGTCATGAGGAAATGAGCTCTAGATTGGTCCATATACGAGGTGTATCAGTTGTGAATTTTGTCTATACCGTGCTTCGTCGTGCCATCGCACACCCGTTCTGCCTTGTGTCGCGTAACTACGTACGCGGTGAACTGATTTCACTTCGCCTTTTGCGTTTTCGACTGCGCAAGAGGGGATAACGGCGTGTAGCCGAAAAGCGCGAAATCCTGATAGGCTCAACGCTGAGTGCTGACTTTGTACACGCGTTTTGTGAAGAAATAAGCGGCGAGGAGGAGATAGTGCCTGTAGGAAGGGTAGTGAGGGCGAGAAAGAAACTTCTCTCTCATCTTTTTATGGAATGTACGTTTTTGATTCGTATGCCACTCGATGTTTCAATTCTCAGACCTGTGTCTAATATGTACTCTTCCCTGTTAGCCTGTGGTGTTTTTATTCTCTTTTATTTCTTGGTTCTTCGACCAGATGTATAGCTGCAATCTGTAATTGTTTAGAGTAGTCTGTACTGTTCTTACTTTATTTATTTTTTTCCTTTTTTATTTTGTTTATTATTTTTTGTTCTGTGGTCTAATGTGAAGATGTCAGTCTGTATCCTTTTTTTCGCTCCTGTAAGAGCCTGTTAAGGCTTACAGTATCAATAAAATAAATAAATAAATAAAATCTTTGAACTAGGAGTGGCTTAAGGGCCCTTCAAAAACAGACCGAGAGAGAGAGAGAAAGCTAACGATTTCTCGGAATAGCATTTCCTTTTGTTTCGGTAACACAACATAGTCGTGTGGACGAATCAGTTATCCGAACGTGCAGGTGGCGCCCTTTTGCCCTTTCGAATCGCACGAAAAGGCGTCCTCGAAGCCCCTCAGATGCTGCGACGATGCCATGCAGCGGCCCTGTCCTCCAAGTTGCGGGACGCAGTCCTGCGGAGTTTCGTGTACCGGCGTCAGCCAGAAAACACTACATCAAACTTCACTTTGCGTTAGCCAACACGGTAGCCATTAAAGCGCTACTGGCACCGATTTTCGAAGTTGTGTTTACCCCGTGATACTAATGTCCCGTGTACAGAGACAGCTCTGAGCAAGTGTGAAGCTCAGTAAATGCTGATATTTTATTTTGATATTAAAGTCAATATTCGCATGGCGCACCTACTGACGTCGACACTAGCGTGACGTCAGGCTACAGTGTCAATACTCGTGACTTCACGCGTCAGTATGAACATTTGTGATGACGCCAGGTACCATGCACAACATTTTGTGGAAATTTTCTTTTTTGAATGAGCGTATGCATATGTATTATGTACTGAACTGTATGCCCCCCTCACCCTATGCCTCTTCTGGGGCCTGTGAGACATTTGCTAAATAAATAAATAAATAAATAAATAAATAAATAAATAAATAAATAAATAAATAAATAAATAAATACAAAATGGCCGCTTGTGCGTCACCAACGGAGCCACGCAGTGGAGCGGCCGTGGAAGCGTCGTGACATCTTGTGCGAGCGCATGACGAGAAATTCATACTGTGTCGTGACGTCAGGGTGCAGCAGGAACCGAAACTAGCTTTTAAGAACTCGTTGTATAATTAATTTTCTAGGGTGCACTCACGCTTACCAGTACTTCGTCTAGGCTCTTGAGGATTTGGTCTTCCCTTTGACGCAAAAAAACAACTGAAAATGTTCGTGTCACTAACCCTTTAAGATCCAGCACTAGCGGACGTCAGCCGTAATTTATCCAGCAGCAGCCGGCACCCAATGCCTAAAGGCGGGAAGTTAAAACGCTAAGTGTACGACATCTAGTGGTCTTAATGATTGAATGAGTGTGAGAGCACAGTATATACCTTTGAGAACGAAAAAGAAAAAGAAAAGCCCCTTTACAAGGTAATTTTCAAGGAGCGCGTAAGCGTTACGTGGAATTCTATAACTGAAACAACATACTCACCGTTAGCCGGAGATCATTTAGCGAACAATATCCGGCAGTGGGTAAAAGTGGCTTTAAAAGCCAACACTAGCGAATATGAGCTATTATTTATGTAGCACTCGCCGACATTATCTATCATATATGGGACAGAAGCCGACATGAATCATAATTTAGCGCGGCATTACCAACGTCAATCATTAGGGGCCAACAAAAGAGGAGATTAGCCGTCACTCAGCCAGAACTCGCCGACGTAATTATAACCAATATCTTATTTATTTCTCGCATACATGCCTGTGCACAAGAAAAGGGGCAGCAGCAAGAAACGCTTGCTTCTGTCCGTTTGTATGTACTACATCAGACTTACCAGTCTATACCCA
The DNA here is from genome assembly GCF_013339695.2 of Rhipicephalus sanguineus. Taxonomy (NCBI): domain Eukaryota; kingdom Metazoa; phylum Arthropoda; class Arachnida; order Ixodida; family Ixodidae; genus Rhipicephalus; species Rhipicephalus sanguineus. The sequence continues at coordinate 29,502,482 of NC_051184.2, read as the reverse complement.
ACAGTAGCCGATATTAGACATCATTAAACCAAGATTAGACAGTAGTGGCCAACTTCCTTTGTGAGCCGACTGTCTTGTATAATAACATGCTTTGGCACCTGTACTGACAGTGTTGCGGTTGGTGGCTACATTGCACCAGGATACATTACGATGCCGTCTGGCGACGAAAATTTTAGGTTGCTTCCATGGCTACTTTCTGGCTACTTTGAACTTATATTCTGGTGCACTTAGTAGACACTCTTCTTATTATTTGCAAATAAGATACACTTTTCTTTCATGTGAGCCGATACGCACGCTAATCGAATAGTTCTCGATTGTACCGTTCCGTGTACTAAGCTATCCTTGTCTCTTTTTTTTATGTGTGCTGCCCCCCACCCCCCTACCTGCTTGAGCAATGTTGACCTGCAGTATTTACAAATAAATAAAATAAATAAATAATGACGATTCTAAGATGGCGAACTTGACGATAATAAAGTTCTCAGAAAATAAATCGTCGGTCTAAACTGATTTGGTATTTCACCACTTGCATGCCCCTTTCAATGTTTAAAGAAAAGGTTTGCCAGGCCACACACACCTTGAGGCACCCGACCGTGTACATGATTGTCTCCGGCGTGAGTCCGGCGTACTGAGGTAGACGCTGCTCGTGGGTGCCATTGAGCGCTGCCAAAGCGCCGCCTATACAGGAGTAGGCGAGCAGGCTCTCCAGTACACCGCCTTCCAAGTCGCCCCCAGACCCAGGTAGACACGCGGAGGGCAGGATGGACTGAGGCACGAGGTACCTGGATTGTCAAAAGAAGATCAATCAATCAATCAATCAATCAATCAATCAATCAATCAATCAATCAATCATGCCTTTTTTTTTAAATAGGCGTACAATGCCAAAAGCTTAAAGCATTTGACCAAGCCCGTTACACAGGGCCGACCACACGACCTCGATCGCTAGATTCACGGACCGTGCTTTGAAACAACCAACCGAACGTATTTAGAGCGCTCGATTTCAACCTGCCGAACGTAACGGGCGTCGCCAGAGCGCTCGAAAACGACCAGTACAATGTACCAATAGAAGCAACTGAGATCACCAGGCCAGGGACATCACCGTGTCAGCACACCTTCTATTGACTTATCTTCTAAAGAAATTAAAATTTTGAACACGCAACTGCGTGGCTTTGCAGGTGACAGTGCGTAACTGCTCACGTGCGTTCATTTTTTTTCCCACGTCCTAAGGCATTTTAATTTGATATCACACCAGTCAGCCACTGCGCGAGCCTTCGATTGTACTACATGCAACACCTTGGCCCATTGAATAGTTTGGTTAAAAGTGAGCGCATGATCCCATCTCGTCCTTTTGTTCTTGTGTCTTAGAGTGCGCTACCACCTTCGCCTTGGAAAGGTTGTGTCTCGCAAAAACGGTCCGCGCGATCGATTACCGTTATCTTCTCCAATAAGACAGGTATAATTCACGAAAAAAGTTCAGCCAGTTCCAAGCCGTGAAAATCACCGTCGGACAGCGAAACTGTAAGCGCGCGAATTTAAATGTGAGTGTTCACCAAGACAGCTTAGTCTCAATTCGAGCATCAGGATCATTGAGCAGCATCACCATCATAACTTCGATCATAATTTAGTATCATAATCGTGTCGTTTTATTTATTTATTTATTTATTCCGCCCTCTGGTCACGTGACCTGCGTTACGCCTACAACTACTACAACGACGACTACGACACTAGGTCGACTCAGACAGCCTCGCTGTAAGTTGATTATGAGCGCCATTACCTCTCAGCGAGCCGCCTGGCTATCAAGTGTCCCAGACCACCCACGTTGAGCGCCGGCGGTCCTCCGGTCGCGAAGAAGGGGAGCGCGAACAGCGACGCGGGCACCACGACCGTGCCGTCCGCGGCCACGTCGACCTCCATTCGGAAGACGTCCACGTGCTCCTGGTCGGGACTCAGGCGCCTGGCACGCTCGTCGGCCGCCGCGATCCAGTCGGCGAAGAAGTTCTGGCTCGACTTCGGGAAATTGGCGTAGAAGGCGTCCAGCCGCTCGACGCTGTCCGCGTACGGCGGGAAGCCCACGAGAAGACGCGGAGGCGTGGCGAATGGCGATATCCAAGTTGTTCTTGAGGAAGCGACCGAGAGATGGAAGAAAGGTTAGGTATAGGAAAGTTAAAGGGCCCCTAAACAACCTCTGAAATTGCAAACAAGGAGCGCGGCATTAAGGTGAAGGCCTTAGATGCCTCATAAATTGCGAGAATTGACCGTCGTCGGCGACCCGCGTCGGCGGCGTCCACAAGAGTGATGCAAGAAAATCATCATCACACGATGACGTCACCATATGAGGACTAATCATTTCATGGAGGCGCCAAGTCTGCCTCATACTTTCACGCATTGTGCCTCGTCATTGTTGCAGGGTTACGGCAATGCAGGTTTTTGACGATAATGGCGACCAAGAATTCGTGATGTTGCATTCCATATACAAACTGCTGACTTCCCACAGTTACCCCCGAAAAGCCGGGGACCGTCACTGAAAGCACGTCACCGATTCATTTTAGCATCTTTTCCGAGGCGGTTACAGTGTACTGTACACGATGATACCTGCGACCCCTATTGGAGAATCCTGCGCACGCCTACGCGGGGCCCCTTCCAGGGCAAGGGCGCAGGGTCGTTCACAACCACACAAGATACGTTGCAGGATTCTAATAATGAGAAGACGGTGACGGCTGAGAGCAGCTGCAGGTAGAAGAGCTTCAACTGTTTTTGTTTTTTTTAGCCCACGGAAGACCCAGAAGAAATGTTCGCTACAAAATGCGCACACGCTAAAAGTTCGTCACGGCAAAGTAAAAGATTAAAGAAATCGCGTCTCGCTTCCTAAATGAGAGATGCGATTTTTCCAATCGTATTCCTTAATTTAATGAACCTCAGCGCATGCACACTTCGTAGCCAGCGTTTCTCATGGCCTTCTGTGGTCCAAATGAAGCAGTTGCATGCGTAGCACGCCGTCGTGTTCGGTACTGCGTTTGTACGGCGGAGCTGTTATAGCCGAGCTTGAACTTGCCAAGGCGAAGTTCGCAGCATGGCATAGCGGGTATGTGACAGATAAATTGGGCAAGCTCCACTACTCACCTCCGGTCCACTAAAAATGAAGCAGCTGTCTATAACTAGCCTAGCGGGTATGTGCCAAGCAGCTCCTAGCATAGCATAGCATAGCCATGTATAGTATAGTATAGTATAGTATAGTATAGTATAGTATAGTATAGTATAGTATAGTATAGTATAGTATAGTATAGTATAGCAACGAGGTGGGAAAGGGAAGTGAGGGTGAGAAGGAATATGTTAGGATGAGGAGGAAAGCATAACTTATAAGGGTACTTGCTTGGGCCAGTTGGTATCTATTCATTGTTACGTTATTGTGCATCACTTTGAGGACGAATACTGAACCACACGAACAGAGAAGGGGAGAGGGCAAAACGTAGCATAGCCATGTATAGTACAGTATAGCAAGGGGTGGGAAAAGGAAGTGAGAGTGAGGGGGAACGCGATAGTGAGCAGGGAAAGCAGGAAGCAGGGTATAGCATAGTTTAGCGGTGGCGAGCGTAGGAGGAAGGCGAGTAGGTGGTTGTAGACGTGCAGGTGGTCAAGCGTAAAGGAGGAGGGGTGAGTGGAGATGAGAAGAAGAAGCGCAGGTGGCAGGGCGGAGTCGCGATTGGGAGAAGGCAATGTGCAGCCGCGCCGAGCGCAGGTGGTGTGGCGTTAGTGATGACGTCCTAGCTTTTCATTACTTTGAGCTCCATCGCTGAGGCTTCCCCTCAGCTGTGCCGTCCCTTGGTGTTTACGACGTTAAGTCAGTTAAAGCAACGCGAATTTTTCTATATGCGTTTATTATATTCTGCGCTACGATAGCTTTATCAACCACTCCTTCAGTGCGTAGCAACAAAAGACCAACGCCACAACGCTTCTCGGTTTCTAGTCAAATGGATGCTTCATATTATAGAAAAAAAAAGAACGATATGCACTCATTTATGTGTTCACGCAGTAGCTCCTGCAGTGAAGTCAGATAGGATACAGGGTTACGGGATACGCACTTTCCCTTGAGGCAAGTGGCGATGACGTCGGTCATTGTGGCAATCTGGTCACGTGCCTTGTCCGTGACTTGCGACAGGCGAATGAGTGCGGCCACTGCGGGAGCCATGACGTGTGATACCATAGTCACGCATGACGTGCCGAAGGATAACTTGTCATCGCTGTAAAAAAAAAAATAAAAGAAATACAGAAGGATTCATGCAATGACTGGCCAGCATATCCGGACCAAGCCATGCAACAAACGGAAATATTCCACTCCCAGCTTCGTGCTCTCGCAATGACATATTTGAATACAGTTATGACTCTCCCCCACAACATATCGAGCACAGTGTAAAAAAATTGGGAGACCCTTAAGCTTCGCCTTTAAGACTTGAACGCAATAGCGAAATCCGGCCCCTGGTGCGCACTTCAACCACTAAGTGCATACTTATTAATGTGTATTGTTACACACACACGCACACAGACACACACACGCGCGCGCGCGAGAATGGTACATACAGGTTTTTGATCTAAAGCAAGAGTCGCATGGCCTCCAAGATACACGCCGCGCGCTTGCCATCTCGGAGGCGATGAAGAGTCTCACAGTGCCTCACAGATTGCAGCACACTATCTAGCGTTTGCTGTTTGCTTGATCAACGCCTTCTCTGGAAAGGCGGCATTGGCTTGATATGTTTTCCGCTAGATGGACATAGTTGTCCATTTCCTTTCTCGATTTTTCGCTCACGAATGATTTTTCGCTCACAACCAACGGTCCCGACACCGGCGGCGGAATTTCTGCGACACGAGCTCTCTAACGCTATCGCGTTAATACAAGGACATCAGAAGAATTAGAGGACACACCACAGCGCCGAAAAAGCGCTGTGGTGTGTCCTTTTATTCTTCTGATGTCCTTGGCGTATTTGCTCTGTGTTCAAGATGTTCACGAACCATTACCAACAAGCCCTGCTATCAATTCTTCCCCACAACAACTGAAACTGCAGCAAAAGCGATAAAAATGAACAGAGCTTGCACTCGGACACGCAAGGCTTGAGACACAGCAAAACTGGCTGAGCACGGCGCCGCTCGTGCTGCCATCACGCTAGCTGTGGCCTCCGGACGTCCACCCGTACAGTGGCGATCTCGGAGGCCAACTATTGTTTTAGAACACAATACTGCGGTACGTGCACGTGACGGTAAACCTCTTCGCCCTCATGTTAACTGTGGCCTCGAAGATGGCAAGTACTCGCGCGTGATCGAGGAGCCCAACAATGAATTAGGGGGGGAAATATGCAGTCACGTAAAATGTCAAAAATTGAAAATGTGACATTTGGCCCCGTAATACACACCCTTACGAGCGGGTCAGGGAACAAACAGGTGTTAAGGACATCTTAGTTGAAATCAAAAAGAAGGAATGGACATGGACAGCGCATGTAGCGCGAAGGCAAGCTAACCGCTCTTGGTGTCCTGGCAAGAGTAGCGCTCGTGGTGTCCTTTGCTTGCTATGAACGTGTTCTTTCGCGGTAGAATGACTCCTGTACGTATAAAAACCGGCCGGTCATTAAGAGTAACGGACCGGATTTGTAGAGAAGCCAAGCGCGGGAGGGGAGGCCGAAAGTAGAGTGGGCAGATGAGATTAAGAAGCTTGCGGGCAGAACGTGACAGCAGCAAGCACAGGACCGGGTTGATTGGCGAAACATGGGAGAGGCCTTTGCCCTGCAGTGGGCGTAGACAGAGTGATGATGATTACGATGATATACACCATTATGCGGCACGTACCTTTTCAGCTTGGCGGCCAGAGTGTCGACGAAAGGAGCCAGCGCGTCCAAAACGTACCAGCCGGTCCAGACAAGCAAGTCGTCGATGTCGGTGAACGCCTGCCAGACGCTCTCCAGCAGCGGCACGACGCGACGACCCTCGTACACGCTCGCCTCTCGCCGATACGGCGTGCTCGCCTCGATGGCGTCGGCGAACGCGTTAGGGCTAACTCCGGCAAACTGCAGGTCTTTCACCTGCGTGACACACCTATAGGCGTAAGCAGCAAGTGCATGCTCGAACGACCGTATATGTAGCGCAGTGTGGGGGTTCATGGGTTCAAACAACCTGCCCCCAAATGTTTTCAGTTTGTATGCGTATGCGTATGTGTGCGTGTTAGCCTGTGTGCAAACACGCACACATGCTAACGTACAAACGTACATGTAAATAATCTGACGTATCTCCACTCCCACTCCACCTTCTATACCACAAAATACCTACAATTTATTCATTTATTTCAATACCACAGATGCCCTGTTAGGCATTACATAGGGGAAGATTTCAAGTGAGTACATACATCTCATAATAAGCTACATAACTTGAAAACAAAACACCAACAAGAAACCAAGAAAAAGGATATCCGAATAGAAATTGAATGACGGCCTCCAGCCAAATACATCCACCAGCATCACAATCAAATCAGTCAAATACAATACTGATGAGTACTCCAGGCTATTAGTGAGTAATTACCGCCTGTGTGCACCATACTTTCAAAATATATATTCCAAAATTGAAAAAAAAAAGATATTAACTTCAGCCAGGAGGGAGAAGGGAAGGTGAAAACCAACAACTATTTTTCACATCACTTGGCATTGCAGACAAAGACCAGCAGAGGCCAACCAGCCTCTCATCCCATGCAGCAACTTCGAAAGGTCATAAGAGGTCACCCGGCAGGACCTCGGAAGCCGGCGGTCAACCTTGCACCAGGTCAAGCGAGCGGCTCGAGCCAGTGGGAACCTAGAATAGGGGGGCATCACCCACGGGAACCTCAGTTTGCTGTTTGAATAAAACGTTTATTCCTCCTCCTCCGCAGTTGATACTATAGCGGGAAGAGGGGAAGGGGGGGGGGGTAGTCTGACCCATACTTTTATTCAGTCGGACCTGTCCCATCAGGGGTATGGTCACGCAGATTTTTGACGATAATGTCGGTCGTGGACCCCTGATGGTGCACTCAAAGAACTGTTTACTTCCCATCGTTACTTCCGGAATGCCAAGGACCAAAGGCAGGCCATTGCGAGAAGCAGGCCATCGCTTCATTTTCTTTTTTTTTTCTTTCATCGATTGGGAAGTATGTTGTCTTTTGGACTCAAACGGAGGGGGGGGGGAGTCAATGAAAATTTGCCCCCCCCCCCCTACATCAGTGAACCGCGCGCGCGCCTATGCCTGCAATAGGGACGACGCTTGTTAATGGCAACAGTGCCCACCTGCTTGAAGGCTTGTGATGCGGCACGAACGGATTGAGCCGAGACGATCCAGGCATGGGCCACTGCTTGCTCCATGCTCTGATGCAGGGTGTTCCATTGAAGCAGCAGGGTAACATCGTACTTTACTTCGGCGATGCTGGCCAGGAGCAAAAGGTACCTGAGAAAGTGCGACAGTCTATCTGAAGAACTGGAACTACCTGTGGCTGAGTAAATGCGGTAACAGAACACGCGCGAAATACCGGACAGTTCCAATGCACTGTATGCGGCCCGGACAGGTTGGCATTCCAAGCGGCCAGCATTGAATAAATTCCATTTCTGGTCGTGTACGATGGCTTCGCATTTAGCTGTTTCTCGCTCCAAGTTTTGTAGCCGCAAAAAAAAAAAAAAAAGATTAGCACAAGCGACTATTGGCAAGGACCAGTCTGACGAAACGGAATGAAAACCAAAAACGGGAAAAAAAACGATATTTTTGACCGGACCGAAAACGTAACCGAAACGTTGTCTATTATTTCGTTCCGGATTGAAACCGAAATACTTTTTAACGTTTTTCGGTTCACGGCAAAACTTGGCGATCCGCAACAACCGAGGTCATGTAACCTGAGCATTAATGCATATCTCTAAGTACAGTATTAGCGCGTATCTCAGGTAGAAATTCCAAAGTGAAGATGTGTTGAAATTTTGCGAAAAACGATGCTAAAAACGATAAGAGTGGTAACCACATCTGTTAATATTAACGCAAGTGGGCTTTCGTGTGCCTATCACACAAGCCAGCGTGAAGAAGGCATTCTCGGCGCTGAAGTTTGTTTTATGGGAACAGCGGTCTCGCATATCAGAGAGTACTCTCGATGACGGGCTGCTTCCGAGATTACGCTCAATTCCTGGACAATAAGCAGTGAGCCTGCTCAGAAAATTCGTAATTCATTTTTGAGAAAATTCAATCAATCAATCAGCTACAGAGTGCATACTGAACATTGATCATACATGTAAGCTAAGTGGGCAGGGTGGGCAGCAATGCTTTTTTAAAAATAAATACTTCAACTTAGAAGGGTACTGTCTTGCACTAGTTGGTAGGAATTCATGGTACAGTTACTTTCGCTCCTCCTGAGAACCATGTGAAAAGCGTCTTTTATCCCTGTCCCACGTTCTCAAGAGGTGCGCAAGTAACTAAACAAATCCCAGGTTCTTATCACAACTTTTAACTTTTTGCATACAAATAAAACCGTTACGAACCATTACGGAACATTCTTCTTTCGTTCCGGAACAGAAACGGAGCGGAACTTTTTGCGGTGGAAAGAAACTAAAACCGAAACGAAAAACACTGCGTTCCGACACTCTGGCCAGGACGGTCACTTGTGCTTATCAGGGGCGGCGCCAGCGGTGGGGGGGGGGGGGGGGGGGGGCTTCTCCTGTCCCCACCTCTTTGTGCCACCCCCCCCCCACCCCCACCCCGGAGCGAACAGTCAAAACACAACGCACGAGCTCCCAGCCTCCCTGCCCCTCGGGACCACGTCGAGGCCGCTTCTTTCTGAAGCTGTTGGCAGGCCTTAAAGGGGCCCTGAACCACTTTTGCAAGTAATCGTCTAATGACCTCGGTATCGGAGCTTAGTGCCTTACGAATCGACTGCCGCAAAAAATTTCTCTAATCCGTCAAGAACGAGCGGAGTGCGGGAATTTGTCGTGAGCTTCTCTCTTCTCTCGTCCCGACGAGCGCGCTGGAAGCTACACAGGGATGAATGACTCGGGGGAAGGAAGTTAGGTCCGCGCGTCATGACCTTGAGCGCGCGCGATGAAACGCGATCGCTCTCTCCCGTAATGATTCCTGTGCGCGAGTGTGGCGCACTGTGTAACGTTAGCAGACTACGAAGCGCGGCTCGGGCACGCGGCGGCACCTCGTGGCAAGACGCGCAACTGATCCAAACGCCGCTCTTGATTTATGTCGGCTATTCACCAATAGCGTGCCATCTGTTGTTCGACGTCAAACAGCAGGCGCCGACACCTCCGAAGAGAATGAGCACAGGCGTCTGTATGAAAACAGGGCGGCTGAGAAAATGTCAACTTTACGCTCCGCTTGTAAGCCCTCCTTGCCGCACAGCACTGCACGATTTGGCTGAGCTGTTCATAACAGTGTCTACTTTCCGCGGCATGTGTTTTTTCACCAAGCTCGATGGGATGGCTTGTGACCCATTTATGGTCAGCGAGCGTCTCGGAGGGGGTCCGGGGCTCTGCCGGAACGCTTCGATTGGTGATTACAGCAATACGTGCGCATATACGAAGAAAGCCGCGTAAGCATTTCCTTCCGAGTTAATACACCACAGCGGCGGTGTGTTGTCATACATCGCCAACCGTATGTACTATCGCGCTCAGTATGAGCTACATCACGCGAGCGCGTGGCCGAGCTCTCTGCAAGGTTGTGCAGTGACGCCGATTATGGAATATTTTTGAATTATCGGGAGAGAGTTTGGCTGTCCCTGGGAGCGCGCATCGCCTCCTTTTGCCTTCACCCTCGCCCTCGTCTTGCCCTGCGGTGATGTCAGCTTCGAAAATGACAACTTCGAACGTGAAAGTAAGCAAGTGGGGGCGATGCGCGCTCGCACGAGCCGCCATACTCATGCCCGATAACTTGAAAATATGCCATGATCGGCGCCACTGTACAACCTTGCAGAGCGCTCGGCCACGCGCTCATACTGAGCGTCATAGCACAGTCGTAAGCAACATGGGACGGAACACTGAGACTACCTTTTAAAGGTCATAGCAGCTAAACTCAGTTAGCGACAGCAAAAGTGTTCATGACACTTAATGCTCACGCGGAAAGGTATCTCTGGCGATTCCATACGTCACATTCGTATCAGTACATTACAGGCTGTAAAGGCGTTTATTGACGGCGGGATCGACGGCGACGATGCGCAGCGACGACAGTAATGACAGAGCGCACTCGCAGACTCACGAGCAAGAGCACGAGGGGCGTGCTCTCCGAGAAGAGGCAAAGAGGGCGACCCACTAGAAGGCGCTCAAGAGGACGGCCCATTACAGCGTTCTAATGCTTCTCTACAATTACCCCAGGTACGCAAAGGGAGCCGCCCGGCGACCTAACAGCTGGTCACTATGAGCGGGTCATGGTAGGGCTTGAGGCGCTCCACGTTCACAATGTCGCGCCCTCGACGGCGCATGTCCGAAGATGGCTCAATGGGTTCAATCAGGTAGTTGACCGGGGACGTGCGTTCGACGACACGGTAGGGGCCTTCGTATTTGGGCAGTAGTTTGGAAGAGAGGCCAGTTGCAGCGGTAGGGACCGAGAGCCACACGAGCGCTCCAGGGAGGAACGTGGACTCAGAAGTGGTGGTGCCACCGCGAATACTCTTCTGCCGCTCTTGTTCGTGCGTCGTAAAGGTCTTCGCAAGCTCGCGACATTCTTCAGCAAGCCTGGCTGTGTCCGAAATAGGCGCACATTCAGATCGATCCGGCCTGTAGGGAAGGATGGTGTCGATTGTGTGCGACGGGTGCCTGCCGTACAATAAGAAAAATGGCGAGAAACCAGTAGTGCTCTGAGAGGCGGTATTGAAGGGCAGAATGGCATCCCAATTTGTGTGGTCGGCTGCGACGTACATTGAGAGCATGTCGCCGAGCGTGCGGTTAAAGCGTTCGGTGAGGCCATTCGTCTGCGGGTGGTAAGCAGTAGTTTTGTGGTGAACGACGTTGCACTCTTTGAGAATGGCTTCGACGACTTCCGACAAGAAGACACGGCCTCGATCACTGAGCAGCTCCTGGGGCGGACCGTGACGCAGCATGAATCGGTGGAGCAGGAAGGAGGCCACATCGCGCGCTGTAGCCGCTGGGAGGGCGGCGGTTTCGGCGTATCGCGTTAGATGGTCAACAGCGACGATGGCCCAGCGGTTACCAGCCGAAGTCAGTGGAAGTGGTCCATACAAATCGTTGCCCACGCGCCCGAACGGACGGTTAGGGCAAGGTAATGGTTGTAGACCTGCTGGCGACACGTGCGTTGCAGGCTTTCGGCGTTGGCAATCGAGGCAGGAGCGAACGAACTTCTGGACGTAGCGGTACATCCCTCGCCAGAAGTATCGTTGTCGAATGCGGTGGTAAGTTTTGGATACCCCAGAGTGCGCGCATTGCGGGTCAGAGTGGAAGGCCTCGCATATTTCAGAACGCAGACTGCGGGGTATCACTAGTAGCCACTGGCGGCCGTCGGCGTTATAATTGCGTCGGTGCAGTAGGTCGTCACGAATGGCGAAATGGTGGGCTTGACGACGCAACGCGCGAGTGGATGGTATTGCCGACGGATCCGTCAGCAAGTCGATCAGCGAGGTGATCCATTTATCCTTGCGCTGTTCGGTAGCGATGGTGTGGACGTCGATTGAAGCAACAGCAATGGGAGATACTGAGCAGGGTGTATTGTCGTCAGGCAAGGGAGAGGGCGTCGGCGTCAGCATGCTGGCGTCCGTTGCGGTACAGCACGCGGATGTCGTAGTCTTGTAGGCGAAGTGCCCAGCGGGCGAGACGGCCTGAGGGATCCTTCAACGACGACAGCCAGCATAGGGTATGATGGTCGGTGACGACATCAAATGGGCGACCATACAAATAAGGTCGAAACTTTGTAAGGGCCCATATGATCGCCAGGCACTCTTTTTCCGTGACTGTGTAATTGGTCTCGGCTCTGGTAAGCGTACGGCTTGCGTATGCCACGACATATTCGGGGAACCCTGGTTTGCGCTGCGCAAGAACAGCGCCGAGACCTACACCGCTGGCGTCCGTGTGTACCTCCGTTGGGGCCGTAGGATCGTAGTGGCGTAGTATGGGAGGAGACGTCAACAAACGACGGAGCTTTGCGAACGCGTCGTCACACTCGGACGACCATGAATTTAGGGGTCCGTTACTTCCAAGGAGCTTCGTCAGCGGCGACATGATGGTGGCGAAGTTTCGTATGAAGCGTCGAAAGTACGAACACAGTCCTACGAAACTGCGCAGTTCTTTGACGGACGTAGGTTTGGGAAATTCGGCCACGGCCCGAAGCTTGGCCGGATCGGGAAGGATTCCGTCCTTGGACACGACGTAGCCGAGGATTGTCAGCTGCCGCGCTGCAAAACGGCACTTCTTCAGATTCAGTTGGAGGCCTGCGTTGCGCAAACGCGTTAAAACATGCCGCAGACGTTGGAGATGCGTGGAGAAGTCCGGAGCGAAAACGACGACGTCGTCCAGGTAACACAAGCACGTGTGCCATTTCAAGTTGCGCAGAACGGTGTCCATCATGCGCTCGAAGGTCGCGGGCGCATTACACAGACCAAACGGCATGACGTTAAACTCGTACAAGCCGTCGGGCGTGACAAAGGCTGTCTTCGGTCGAGCGTCATCCGCCATGGGTACTTGCCAGTACCCCGAGCGCAAATCAAGAGATGAAAAGAATTCGGCTCCTTGCAGACTGTCAATCGCGTCGTCGATTCGCGGCAGCGGGTAAACATCCTTGCGAGTAATCTTGTTGAGCCGTCGGTAGTCCACACAGAACCGCACGGAACCGTCCTCCTTCTTCGCAACGAGAACAACGGGAGAGGCCCATGGGCTGTCCGAGGGCCGAATAACGTCGCGTCGAAGCATATCGTCGACTTGTTCATTAATGACCCGGCGTTCTGCTGGAGACACGCGATATGGACGTTGCTGCAGTGGTGGTTGGGCGCCAGTGTCGATGCGATGGGTAACAGCGGAAGTGCGGCCGAGAGAAGTTTGCCCGACATCGAAAGAAGAACGAAATTCTTCCAGCAGGCACAGAAGTTGGGAACGCTGGTCCGATGTGAGGTTGTCAGCAATGGAGGACCTAAACACATCAGCAGGTGACGAATCGGTCGTGGAAACAGCACTGAGCGTACGGGAGCTGGCGCAGTGCGTGTCACCCGGTGCGTCTATAACTTGTGCGTCTTCGAGGGGTTCCGCTCTGCCGAGACATTCCCCTCGCACCAACGTAACAGTGAACGGGGATGGGTTGGTCACAAAAATATCCGTGTTGCCCTGAGTGATTTCCACGGTCGCAAATGGCACCAACAAGCCTTTCCTAGTGAAAACGCGGTCACATGGAGAAAGGAGTGCAACGACGTCGCAGAAACCGGTGCAATAGACTGACACAGCCGTTGACGAATTTGCAGGAACTGCGATGTCGTCTTTGACGAATACCTTGGTCGCAGCCGATGAACTGTCTGCCGGCGTCAAATCTGAGAATGGTGAAAGCTCTATTTCGGCTGGCGCGCAATGAATGACGGCGTCGTGGCGGGAGAGAAAATCCCATCCCAGGATGACGTCGTGAGAGCATGAGGAAATTATGATGAATTCGACGGCGTACAGAGCGTCCTGAATGATGACACGGGCTGTGCATACCGCCGTCGGGTGAATACATTGGGCGCTGGCTGTACGGAGGGAAAGACCGGAAAGTGGCGTCGTCACTTTTCGTAGCAGGCGGCTTAGTTTAGCGTCCATAACGGATACGGCGGCTCCAGTGTCGATAAGGGCAGATGCGCGACACCGTCCACAAAAAACGTCTATTACGTTCGATGGGCTTCGCTGAGGGCTTTCGCAGTTCGATAGCGTCGCAGCCCTTGCCTCGTGGACTGCGACGACTAGTTTTCCTGGTCACGTGCGACCGGACGCGGGCGCGCATCGGCGACAGTGAGCGACGTCGGGGAGACGGAGAGCGCCGAGTAGATGGAGCTTGGCGTGACGTCGGTGACAGAGGCGTAGGTGGGGCGTAAAATGTGCGGTTTGACTGGCTGGTGGCGGGCGACACGACTTGAGGCGGCTGGGCGCGATTGCAATAACGCGCCACGTGGCCGGCGTAACCACATGCGAAGCATATGGGGCGGTTGTCAGGTGTGCGCCATCGGTTTGCTGGAGCAGGGCCCGCCCATGGCGCAGGACGTGACTGACGGGGTAGCGACTGATATGACTGCATCGTGGGCTGCGGTCGTGGCCTCTGCATTACGTCGGCGTAGGTAGCCGGCACAGCCGCTTCGAAGGACTGATGTCTAGCGGCGGCTTCGGCGTAACTGTGTGGGGCTGCCGTAGGTATTACTGGGGACGTCCTTGCGACAACTTGGGCGTAACTCAGTGGTGCAGGAGCGGGATGGTGCTGGTGGTACTCAGGCATGACCTCCGCGATTTCCTGCTCAATCGCTCGACGGAGGGGAGGGAGAAGAGTGGTTGACGGCTGGTGAACGTACTGAGGTTGAGCAAAGTCCAGCAGAGAGAACTGGCGCGCGATTTCCTCGCGCACGAATGACTTCACCTCTGCGAGCAAGGCGGAGTGGTCGATATGGTCGACAAGCCAGCGAGCTCGGCGTCGCGGGATGGAGATCGACGGGTCATCGACCGCTGCCGGCGCAGCTCCTCGTAGCTCTGGCAGAGCGTGATGACCTCGGCCACTGTGCTGGGGTTTTTCGCGAGCAGCATCGTGAAGGCATCGTCGTCGATGCCTTTCATAATGTGCCTCATCTTGTCAGATTCCGACATGGTGGCGTCGGCTTTCTTACACAAATCGAGGACGTCTTCAATGTAGCTGGTAAAGGTTTCGCCGGCCTGCTGAGCTCGTTCTCGCAAACGCTGTTCGGCCTGCAGCTTACGAACGGCAGGGCGGCCAAACACGTCTACGATGGCGGTCTTGAAAGCGGACCACGTCGGGAAATCGGATGCATGGTTGTTGTACCACATGCCTGCCACACCCGCGAGGTAGAACACCAGGTTGCTCAGCTTGCCTGCTTCGTCCCATTTATTGGGGACACTCACCCGTTCGTAAATCGTGAGCCAGTCTTCCACGTCGGTACCATCCGCGCCGGTGAAGATAGGAGGGTCGCGGATACGGGGGACACCGGGACAAGCGGTCGGGGCAGGAGGCGGCGTTTGCTGAGCGGCGTCTTGCGGCATGGTAGATGGCACGGTACGGGATCGAAGCTCCAGGGGCATCAGATGGAGACCGAAGTTGTGGGGACGGTACAGCACTCTCCACCACTTTGTAAAGGCGTTTATTGACGGCGGGATCGACGGCGACGATGCGCAGCGACGACAGTAACGACAGAGCGCACTCGCAGACTCACGAGCAAGAGCACGAGGGGCGTGCTCTCCGAGAAGAGGCAAAGAGGGCGACCCACTAGAAGGCGCTCAAGAGGACGGCCCATTACAGCGTTCTAATGCTTCTCTACAAGGCAATTGTTTTATAAACATGAATTTGGTGTACCAGCTCATATTGCTCACGAAATCACAATAAGTTACTATATACTCACGAGATCGTCACGTTCTCGACTCTCTCCGCCGAAGCCATCAGAGCCTCGTGGTCCAGCTCCACCGACAGTGAGCGCGCGACGTTGGGTTGAATTCGCAGCAGGCCGCTCACTCCGTACTTGTAGGAAAGCTCCACGTGCACAGCCAACACCTGAAACGAGCGCCACGTGACTGCGTGAACACCTTGTGCTGAATTAGATCGCCGTCGTGTACACAGCGAGAGTTACACCATACGTCAAAATCAAGAAGAAGAAATGGGCAGGGCATATAGCGCGAAGGCAAGATAACCTCCGGTCAATAACAGTAAGAGACTGGATGCGAGGAGAAGACAAGCGCACCAGGGGGAAACAGAGTTAGGTGGGCAGATGAGACTTGGAACAGTTCGTGATACGAGTTAATGGAGAGTACCTTAGTAACCCGCGATTCGGCGACGGCATTGGCTTGATGAGTAACTCGGGGGACGAATTGCAAATCATCACTATTGAATTAGACAACGGAAGCAGAACGGTAGGTCTGGAAATTAATATGCAGAAAACTAAAGTAATGTTCAACGTTCCCAGAGGAGAACAGCGATTTGCGAAAGGCCGCGAGGCACTGGAAGTGGCAAAGGAAAACGTCTAATTAGGACAGGTGGTGACCGCGGAGCCGGACCATGAAACTGAATTAACTAGAAGAATAAGAATTGGGTGGAGCGCACTTGGAAGGCAAACAAATCATCAACGGTAGTTTGCCACTATGCCTCAAGAGAAAGGCATATGACGGCTGCAACATACCGGTATTTACCTACGGAGCACAAATGTGGAGACTTATGAAGAGGGTTCAAATTAAATCGAGGGTAACGCAACGAGCCACGGAAAGGAAAATGATAGGTGTAACCTTAAGAGACAGGAAAAGAGCAGAGTGGGTCAGGGAACAAACGGGGGTTAAGGATATCATAGTTGAAATCAAGAAGAAGAAATGGATATGGGCCGGGCACGTAGCACGTCGGCAGGATAACCGGTGGTCGTTAAGGGTAACTGACTGGATTCCAAGAGATGGTAAACGCGTGAGGGGGAGACAGAAAATTAGGTGGGTAGATGAGATTAAGAAGTTTGTAGGTATAACGTGGCAGCAGCAAGCACAGGACCGGGTTGATTGGCGGCACATGGGAGAGGCCTTCGCCCTGTAGTGGGCGTAGTCGGGCTGATGATGATTAGTATCATGATTATGATGATCGTGATCACCTTATCGGGCGTTGTGGCAGTCGACTGAGGCTCGCGGATGAGCTTGAGATCAAAGCGCTTCATGAAGTCCTGCAAGGCCTTGTGGCTGAATGTCGCCACCGAGTACACGAGCAGGCACTGTCTCAGCAGCTGCGCGGCCTTGCCGCGCGCGCCGGGCAGGTGAGAGGCGTGGAGAACCATTGCGAGCACCTCGACGCGACTACGCCACAACTCCTGCATGCAGCGCGCAACTTGAGTACGTCAGTCAGCATTACCACCAACAACAACCATTCCAAAGTGTATTGCAGGACAAAGGATTTCCCCTTATAAGAACGAAGCGCTAGGCGAGTTGGTAATCCACTGTGACGATCAACTGCACTCGTCTCGTGTTCCTTTCGCGTGCCTGTTGTTTTTGCGCTGCTCAAGTTCAAGCTTATTGTTTTCTCATAACAGAATAAATTATGCAGAAAGAGGTCTCACAGTTGAAAACTTAGAGGGCCTTCTTGTTAATAATTACACGACGACAAAAGTGTATATGTGTAGGTTCGAAAACAGAAGAATATACAAAAGTTACATTTTCCTCACAATGATAAAGAAACATATATGGTAGCACTCGTCATAGCTTATCGTCATCGTTGATCGTCACAAATGACTTCCCCTAGAGGAAGAGGTGAAGCAGGGTCGGTGACATACTGAGGATTACAAATAAACTCTGCCTACAGCCAGCGTCAGCGACAACCTTTATACTGATGTCCCTGAATATGCCCTCAAAGCGATCCCGCGTGCTTCGGGATCGAACCCGAAGCACGCGCGTTCGATCCCGACTGCGGCGGAAGCATTTCCATGGAGGCGAAACGCCTGAGGCCCGTGTACTGTGCGACGTCAATGCACGTTAAAGAACCCCCAGGTGGTCGAAATTTCTGGAGCCTTCCACCACGGCCTGCCTCATAATCGTATCCTCGTTTGGGCGCGTAAAAACCCCGGGAATTAGAAGAGAGCAGAGTGGCTAATAGGTTCGCCATTTCCTTTCAAAACTATGCGATAAAGTAACACCTTGCGCGCAAGAGCCAAACTTAGCACGCTGGTACAAGCGCATGTAACGGCGTGCTAAGCTATGTATACGTGGTTATATATCGCAGCAGCGGAATGTGATCCGGGATTTCGGTGCTTCGTTTCTTCGAAAGCGTACTATAATATACTAATGGCGACGCAACAGACATTCATTTTCCATCTTGTTTTCCCCGCGTACTAGTGACGAGAAGACCGCCAATTTTTTAAAGCGACCGCTCTGCAGTCAGCGTCATCTCACTGCAGCCGCCGCAATCATTATCCCCGCTGTCTTCGTTTACCGTCGGCAGGCGGTGACAGCGG
Source organism: Rhipicephalus sanguineus (assembly GCF_013339695.2). NCBI lineage: Eukaryota > Metazoa > Arthropoda > Arachnida > Ixodida > Ixodidae > Rhipicephalus > Rhipicephalus sanguineus. The sequence goes on along the minus strand of NC_051184.2, from coordinate 29,484,352 downwards.
TCTCACTTCTCTGCCTCCGCTCGCTTTCTCGGGAGGAAGCATCGTTGCGATGCTTGGGAGCGGCAGAAAAAGCACGCCCCCCCCCCCCATATATGGCTCGGATATATGTCCATATATGCCCCTCCCCCTCCCCCCCCCTCGTGTCGAATATATCCGCGGATCGCGGCGTACATTCGACAGCTCCCTCTCTCTCAGCTACCGACGCAATTAGTTTTGGAACCATAGGGGTGCGCACAGGGGGGGGGGGGCAATGGGGGCGCCCCCCCTGTTCACCTAAGAGGGGGGGGGGGGCGCAAAGTCAGCCCCACACATTGACATATTAAAGATGGGGGGGGGGGACACTGCGACTGGGGGGGGGGGGCGCAATGTCAGCTCCATAAGCACACGTTGTTGGGCTAGTCTGTTCATGCTCTTTCAGAAGCCACGGATGTGACTATTTCGCGCAAAGAAATCACAAGGGGATGGTTAACCTTAACCTCCCCTTGTGATTTATTTGCGCGAAATAGCCACATCCGTGGCTTCTGAAAGAACAGCTCCATACATTGACATAATTGGGAGGAGGGGCGCTGCGACGAACCTTGGCCCTCCCTGAAGAGGAACCCTGCGCACGCCTGTGCTTGGAAATGTACTATATACATACTTCCGGAACTCAGCATGTGCGAATAAATGACCATACATGAAGATTGAGCCATGTATAAGTAAACTCGTAAACTTAAGTTAAAAGTTATAAAGTGAGGATGCGCACACGCACACGCACACTGAATGTTATTGAAAGCGTCCCTATAAGGTTTGAGCTGCCGCCGCGGTAGTAAAATGGTCGCGGTGCTCGGCTGTAAACCCGTAGGTCGCGGGTTCGATACCGGCCGCGAAAATCGCATTTTATGATCGAGGCGAAATGCTTGAGGCCCGTGTACTTAGATTTAGAAAGAACCGCAGGTGGTCGAAATTTCCGGATCCCTCCACTACGGCGTGCGCCTGATATTCATGTCGTGGCGTGGTTCTGGCACGTAAAACCCCAGAATTTATCATTATTATTAATAATAGAATTGAGCTCCGGCCCTTTGATGCTTTCACTACGCCACAGGCGTGTGCCTGGGCTGACGAAATAGAACGCCTTTAAAGCCCTAACCACACGCACGCGTTACAACGCGTCAGCGCGTGGTGCGTAGACTCAGCGCAGCGCCCTCTCCCTATGGAGGGAGAGGGCGCGCGGCTACATGAAGTTGCGCGCCTTCTATTTCCATAGGGAGAGGGTGTCCATAGGGAGAGGGCACGCCACGCGTTGTAACGCGTTCAGATGGTTAAGGCTTAAGAATTGTTACAAGAAGAATCCAGAGATGGTGCAACCATCGCGTGCAGTGTCTTACGCAAGCCGCTCGCTCATTCGGGATTCTCCGCTTCCTCCCTCTCTGCTTATTTCCTCCTCCTCCTCCTCTATGAACTCCGAGCGGTATCAAGTTGCGTCTGGCCCTCCGGATCGCGGGCTGCTCCCCCGCCTCTGAACTTTCCACTCGACATTCCTACCTCCATGTAGCCACCCCTATTCTTGTAACCCAACGCTTATTAAACTCAGTTAATCCCCGTTAACAAAAGCCCAGTGTTTTATCGGCCACTGAGATAAGACATAACAAACAGAATTTGTCTCACGCAAGCATGCGCGTTTTGCACAACCTTGACCGAGTGTCGTCGAGTCGTCCTTCAGTCAAAATAGGGTGCACCGAAGTGCTTTACGAATGACAATTCAATATGTGCATTGACCGCGAAAATCGTCGCTAGGCGGCTACTGTCGTAATATTCCTATTTAATGAAGGCGAAAGCCCCAAGTGTCTCGTTGCGCGGCGCCTTGTACAAAACACGGCGGGCGAATGAATTGGTACAGAAACCCACGTGCCCTACGTCGCTGATGACGTCATGTGACGTCACTAATTTTCAAAATTTGTGACGTTCTCATGACGTCATACGTTAGCGTCGTTATGTGACATCGTCGCTTGGCCGAAGGTGGGCCGATCCCGGGAGAAATGCAACAAGTGAGGCGCAGAAAGCTTTAGAGGGTTGGGGGAAGGGGGGGGGGGAGGTTCAATGAGAAAGTCAAGGTAGACAATGCGTGTCTCTCACAGTACGACTCGCTATGTCTTTCAAGTTGTGTTGTCCCCGACGGTGTAACTTAATGCAATGTCATGCCTGAAGCAGGCTTTCGCCTTAAAGTGTTACAGAGAATGTAACATGCTGCAGAATTTTAAGCGAAGCTGTTATAGGTCAGATTTCTGAGTCATACGTAAAAAAAAAGAAAAGAAACGGCGTCCGCGAGCGCAAAGCAACGCGGCCCTCGAAGGTGCGTCGGTTGTGGATAGGAGAAATTGAGTGTAGGAAAAGACGCTACTTCTGCAACCTTTTCCTATCCTCAACCCCTCCTCCTCTTCGTCCTCAAATAGGCGCAGCGACTTGTCCGGCGTGGGATGCAATAACACGGATGGGCGAGAAACGAGCACAGAAAAAGCAATACAGAAAGAGAAAGATAGAATGAAAGACAGAAAGAGAAACAGAGAGAAAGAGAAGGGAAGAGAGATAGAAAGAGAGAGAAAGGGAGAGAAAGAAAGCATAGGGCAGCCATGTATACCACAGTATAGCAAGGGGGTGGGAAAGGGAAGTGAAGGTAAGGATGAGGAAAAGGAGGAGAGCAAGGCCACGAGCTCGGCTGTTTCTACATTCTTCGTACGACTAGTGCGTAGCCGCCCCAATTTCTTTTTTTATTATTATTTAACATCGCGTGAGATGCGTACAGTGCGCGCGTACCTGCTCCATGACGCTGCTGGGACCGCGGAAGCGTCCGCACACGTAGTCCGGGAAGTTGCGGCACGGCTCGACCAGCGGGTTGAGCTTCTCGTGCAGGTACGCGGCCGTGGCGAGGCAGTCGGGCGAGTAGCACACGCTGCCGTCGTCCCTCTCGGGCGGTGGCGGCCCCTGGCGCTGCTTGGACGGGAACAGGGATCCTGTAGCCACGGTTGCGACGAAGAGGAAGCCCAGCACGCCGGCCAGGGTTCCGAGGATCGCGCCGGCGCACCAGGTAGCCGCCACGGACACGAGGGAGTAACCGTTGTGCACGACCACGTCTTCGTGCTGCTGCTGCTGATGCTGCTGCTCTTCGCGGGGTGGCTGTTCCTGCGTGTCAATCTCTGTCTGGTTAAATGTTCACGATGAAGATTTCGTACAGCGCTCACGACTGGGGCAAATTATAGAAGGAACGACGAGAACAGACGCTGATTTTCAAGTGAAGCTTAATTTAAGGCAAAAGCCTTGGATGCCCCATCAAACGCGAAAAGTAACCGTCGGCGTCAGCACGAGTGATGCAAAAAATCAGTATCATGCGACGAAGCCACCCTATGATGTCATCACGCTTCTAGTATGTTGTCGATGAGGCTGGCACAGTGGGCTTGTTCACATTGCATACTGCTTGATGGTAACATAGGCTAAGGTCAAGGACAAAAGAATGACACTGTCGACTCTGTGTTGTGTCGAATGTGCCTTTCCTTTGTATTTGTCCTTAGCCTGCGCTACCATCAAGTAGTATATGTTGTCATAACGTTGATCAATTGCTAGTAGCGCATCGTCCTGCGTCCTTCTATGCCCTGTGCCGGTTGCGCCTTTTCACATCATGAGTCATCGCGACGCCACAGAACACCAAAATTTGTGAACGCGTCGTGACGACAGCATGACGTCACTATGACGTCACATCACGCAATGTCGCGTGATGCCGTCATCATCGATTGCTCAAAACTGGACCGGTCCCGGAGGCACATGCCAAACCACGAGAGGTTCAAGAAGTTTCCCATGCCTCCGATCCCGGAGGGAGTGCAAAACCACGTTGAGTTCAGAAAGCTTTCGGGGTGGGTGGGAGAGGGGGTCAATACAATCGATTCAGAAGAAAAAGAAGACGACTTTCGCCTTCGAGTCATCTTAGGCAAATGCGTAAGGGACGCTGCGACTTTTTGAAACCGAACAAGAAGAAAAGAAAGTCGGGCCATAATCACTAACACGTGGAGCCGAAAGATTAGCACATGCTTCACTAACAAAAAGATGATGGCATGACACCTTATTAAAGTTTCTTTGTCATTGTTGCTGTCTTTTTTGCGGCTTTGTTTTAGTAATTATGACCTGGTCTTCCCTCTTTTTTCGTTTCTTCTTGCCTTTCAAAATAAACTTCAGTTGAGAGTCAGCGCCTGTTCTCGCTGCTTCTCCCGTACTTCGTCATATTCGCGAACGCTGCACGAAAATTTCATCACCAACACCAACCAACTAACTGTGCTCACCATCTTAACGCTGCTTAATTGCCCTAACAAAATCGACTGATTAAACATTGTGGCAGAATAGCCTAGACAACGGGACGAAGAACATGCAGGACACAGCGCTGTGTGAGCAAGTTGGGCTCGGTGGGCTAGTTGGTTCACGTTCATGAATCAACTAGCCCACCTAGAAACCCTTGTGTGAGTGATTAAATTATCGATTGAACGAGATGAAAAGCTGGGCGAGTTGGTTTTGACTCTTGGCACAAAAAGGCACGAAAAGGACAACGATAAAGAATAGAAATCACAACGACACATAACAGACAACAATATACCCTTTTCACAACTGTAAAGCTAGCTTTCCTGCGATGCAGTTAGCCCAACTAATGGCGGCTAGTCACTTCCGCAAACAGCGCGTTCCAGTGCAGTTTGCTTGTGCTATGATGCAGAAAATGCGGACTCAGCTCTCTTGATATGAACACGCATAATAGACAACACTGGCGTAGCCGAGGGTTGGGGGTAGTGGAAGGGAGGGGGGAGGCTCGATACCCGTCACCCTAAAACTTTCGATTTTGCATCTGTATAGACTATTTTACGTAAGACACATGGGTGCCGCCACCTTGGGCTGTTAAACGAATGTTTTCTTATTTTGTATCTCGTGACGTGAATTGATAAGATCAGGAAATGCCGAATGCACCAACCCAACCGTTTTCATGTGCATACGCCCACCGTAGCGCTGTTCGTTTAGTTGTTCAAGATAAAGGATAGGCAAGGTTAACAGCCCAGTATGGCGGCACCGAAACCCATCCCAAAATAGTCTATATATACACGCACACATACGAACACACGCACGAACATTCATAAAGTATTGTTGAACCCCCCACCCTACCCCCCAAAAGAATTGCTGCCTACGCTACTGATAGTCAAGTCCCAGCACGTGCAACTAGGCCCTCGTCTCCACTTGAAACAGTGGGCGAATGTGCAGCGCAGGGAAGCGCACTTGCGGATTATGAAAAGGGTCTGTAGAATACAAATAGCGCGTCGCCCTGTGACCTCATTCCGTGTCTTTTTGGCGCCTTTTTTTTTTACTCACGTATCGACTAAACGGCTGATTTGTTGACAGAGTGACTGTGTGGATGACAGACTAAGTCATTGACTGGCTGACTGGACGAGTTATTGGTTTATTTGAACGAATCCGACTGACTCACCCAGTGATCGATATTGGCTTCATAACTATATAATTGGTGAAATAAGTGATTTCCTGATTGTCTGACTGATTGTACAAGTAAGTTGGTTGATTTGTCTACGGGCTGACTGAACCAGTGTTTTTATATTGACTTGCTTACTGGTAGAACTTGTAACTGATTAAATGACTGATTGATTCATTGAATGGGTGAATGATAGTGTGACTGATTTGTGATTGATTGGTTGATTTCCGAATAAATGATTGAATAACTAACTGTAAGAATAAAAGTATAGGTGATTGCTCGACTGACTGCAGATTATCTGATTGTGTGATAGGTTGAGTAATTTACTAATAGAAGTGAAATCGCTTTTATTGTAGTCTCCATTTAAAGTGGAAATAAATGCCACTAAACCATTCGTCATCCTAAAATTCGGTCACCCCTGGTCGGTTCGGTAGAACGACTTGTCCCTCAAAAACGGTGGCACCGGGTTCGATTCCCTCGGTTCGGGATGCACTTTCTTTCTCATAAACCTACTCGCGGCATCGGAGATGCGTCGCTCCACTTTTACTGAGAACCACACACCATCACTTGGGCCGCGATTGTGTGGAAATTGGCTAAATCACACCCGGGTGCACCCCCATCTAGAGACACAACTATGCGAGTTACTGAAGTAACGCTGCCCACCTGATCGCCTTCTCCCGAATGATCATGTGGCATGGGAAATATGCTTTTGCGAGCAGTACGACGTCGCCTTCGCAGGAATACTCTTCTTCTGCTTCTTCTTCTGATTCTGTCGACGGTAATGACGATGGTGATTCCGCCATCTATCGGGAGTAGTTAACAACGAGGAGGTTCCAGAAGAAGAAGAACGACAACACTTTATTTCAAAGGAAGGTGTAGAAAAAAATAATTGCAGCTTCGCAGTAGTTGGTGTCAAGCCTGAATGAAGGGCGGAGCAGGCTGGCCTTCCCTGTTTCTCCTCACTTTTTTTTATTTTTTGTTCTTCTCTTGCTTTCTCCTTCTCTCTGTTTCTCATATATGTTTTGTGTACCTGTTGCTTTCTATTTCTTTCTTTCTCTCTCTTTCCTTGTTCCTCTTTATTTCTCTCTTTCTTTCTCTTTCTGTGTTGCTCTGTATTTCTCTTTTTTTGTGTCTGTTTATTTCTTTCTCTTTCCTTCTATCTCTTCCTTTCTCTCTCTCTCTCTCTTTCACGTGATCCACTTCGCCGAGCAGAGTTTGCGTTTAACGCTCGCACCTGCTGTACTCGGTATAGTGGGGCTCGCCCAATTCCTGTGGCGCATACCCACCTGGGGTTTTCTGCGGACACCAAAGTTTCTTACGGCCGGCTCAAACAGCTCTGCCGTTAAAAGGGGGGCTCAGGAGCAAGTTGGGCGGGGCGCCATTAAGAAGTTTCAGAAACTTTTCGCGGCGAAGAAACCACTGAGTTGCCAATCCCACTCGAGGATGTGAGCCAGAAATAGTGAGACAAATAGAAAGTATGCATGAAGGAAAGCGGTCGTGCATTAAAATAAGTCCAGCAGACAACTTAATAATTCAACTGAGGTTGAATGAACACGATGTTGCATTGTTTTACTGTCTTTGAGTGCTTGGCCGAAGCGTCATATCTTTTATTTGTTATTTGTTCTTTCCTCGTTTATTTCGTTTACCAGTCGTTATTTTCCTAATTTTATTTATTTCGTGTTGTTTGTTTCTTGAGTAATTTCTTGCTTGTTTTGCTGCTTAGTTCAACCAGGAATCGAACGTACAAATCGCACACTATATATATTCCTCCTCGGGCAGACAGCTCGGGGATCAAAACAGCAAGACCCTGCCGAGGCCCCCAAGCGAGGAGGTTTACACACTGGAGGGCACACTAGCACTGCCTGGAGTCACTGGAAAAGTTTTTTTTTTCCGGTGACTCTCACACTGTATGTATTATGGCACCATCTGCCGTCTGTGGATCTCTGCACGAAACCTTAAAGATCAATGTCATCGCTGAGGCGTGCTGAGTATCTCGGAGCTCATGCTCCAGATGTAAACGCTTTGCTTATTCCGCGAGTGATGGCGCCTCCGCTTTGTGAATCAGCGAGAGAGGTTTAGAACAATGTAATACTGGCGGGAAAAATGTCAGGGACGAAATAGGTAGAGCCATTGTCACTGCAAGAGCACCCAAATTGTAATACAGTAATAGAAGCTTGTATGAAGAAAGAAAGAAAAAATAGTAAAGAGATAGTCGGATGCAGGACTACAGAAAAATGAAACAACACTAATTGCAAAAAATAGGACAGGTGGCGAATGGCTCCTACCCCGCTTCAATGCCAATAATAATAATAATAATAATAATAATAATAATAATAATAATAATAATAATAATAATATAATAATAATAATAATAATAATAATAATAATAATAATAATAATCAAACGTTTAATCAAACGTTTATTTAATGTGCCCAGGAACAACCGTAAGGTCTTGGTACTGGCGCACGAAAAAAAAAAAAACAAAAAAAACAAAGGAAACATTCATAATAAAATATCAGGGATAAAAACGTTATAAAATTGCACATATACAACTATGCGCAGGCAGAAAAGAAAATATCAACAGTGTACAGGCTACGTAAGTACAGTGCAAAGCTCGGAGCAGAACAACGACTGGGAGCTGTGAAAAACATCGAGCTCCAAAAAGTAAGCATTGTAAAGACGTTGTATCCTGCCAATGGTCGAATGTTCACAGAGGCAGGCGGTTACATGAAAAGGTCTATTCTCTCTGGTCAGCTTACGTGGAATTCGGAAATTAAGACAGTTGAGCAGTACAGGGCAGGATATGATACCATGCACAAGCTTGTAAAGAAATAACAGATCAGCGCGATTTCGTCGGCAGCAAAGTGATGGCAATGATAATAATCCAGCAGCGTTAGAACAAGATCCAGAGTCATTTGTAGCAAAACGATGGTTGTAAATGCTTAGGAACTTTTTCTGGACTCGCTCAATGGCGTTGCTGCTGGAATTAGGAATGCCATTCCAGATCACAGATGCATACTCTAGTTGAGGAAGACATAGCGCGGTGTACAATTTTCGGAAGGGCACAGGAGAACGGAATTCTCTAGACATTCTGCAAACACAGCCTAGGGTGCGAAGACCCCGCAAAGCAACACGCTTAGCGTGAGCAGAAAAGTGTAAGGTGCTATCAAAAAGAACACCTAGATCATTGATCTCACATACCTTACACAACGACACAGAATTGACAGAATATAAAAATGGCACACTAGATGTTTTTCGAGTGAAACTCATTACCTTGGTTTTTGAAATATTTAGGGAGAGGTTATTGCTCCTGCACCATTCAGAAAAAGAACACAAATCAGATTGCAGCAAGCGACAATCGATAACTGAATGAATTTCCTTAAATATCTTTATGTCATCGGCATACAAAAGGAAAGAAGAATTCCGAATGACAGAAGAAACATCATTAACATAAATTAAAAAGAGGAGTGGGCCCAGTACCGACCCTTGAGGAACACCACTGGTAGCTTTATACAAAGAGGACGTTTAGCCATTAACGGCAAATGTAACATAATCTATCAAGAAGATAGCTATGGAGGAGATTCACAATTGAAGAATCAACATCAAAGTGTGCAAGTTTATCCACAAGCAGCGAATGGCTGACAACATCAAAAGCTTTGCTAAGGTCACAGTAAATAGCGTCAACCTGTCCTCTCTGCGAAATAGGCGTGGAGACTTGTATCATGAAACTGGCAAGATTAGTGACAGTTGAGCGGCCAGCGAGAAACCCATGCTGATTCACAATCAATGAATTTTTTACATCAAAAGACAATATTTTGTGAAGAGCAAGCTCAAAGATTTTGGATGCGGCACAAAGAAGGGAAATAGGGCGGTAGTTCGAGACGTCACTTTTACAGCCAGACTTAAACACTGGGAAAACACGAGCAGTTTTCCACATACTAGGAAACATTGAAGCATGCAGACACTTATTAAATATGGTAGTCAATACTGGGACAAGTATACTGCCATAGGCTTTTAGTATGGCAGAGGGGATGCCATCTGGGCCAGTTGAAAAGGATGGTTTCAAGCGCTTAATGCATTCTGAAATGGAATCTTCATCTAGCGACACAGCATCAGCTGTGCCAACTGCCTTAATCTGTCGACCGTTACTAGCTACAGAGGCTGGATACTTATAGACAGATGAAAAATGCATGGCAAAACAGTCAGCAACGGCTTGAACTTCTACTCCATTTGGGTCCAGTATCCTGAAGGACTCGCCACTTTTACTCGACCGTTTGCGCACATACTTCCAAAACTCAGCCGGCCTGTCAGACGCGCTTTTTTCTAAAAATGAAATATATAGACTGTGATCCCGTTTATAAAGGCGTTTACAAAGAGTACGAAAACGACAGAATTCTTCCTTCAAATGAGTTGATGCAGAACGTTTATACTTCCTGTGTGCACGATCTTTATGTTTCAGTGCACTTATAAGTTCTGATGAGAACCAGGAGGGATATTTACAATGATGAGGTGTATACTGGGGAATGAACTTGCGCATGCTGGTCAAGATAAGCTCCGTAAACTGATCGACTTGATCATCAACATTGGGTTTGTCAGTTACCAGTGACCAATCTGTGGTGGACAAGTCATGGTACAAGCCAACGTAGTCACCTCGCTTGAAGGCAAATCTGGGCGTTTTGTCGATTGTTCTGGGAAAGCTTGGTTTTTCTGGTGAAATACAGAGTGTTAGTTTGAGTGGTGGGTGAAATTTGTCAGGACGAACAAGAGAGATGTGAGAGAGTGATACTTCGATAGGTTGATTATTAGAAATACACAGATCTAAGACGTTACCACAGGAATTGGCAATACTATTGTGCTGCTGCAGGGAATTAAAAGCGAGAAAATCTAACAATACGCTGCACTTGTTCTTTAAGAAATGATGATAATGAGAAAAATTAAGTGTGGTCCAGTCAATTCCAGGTGTGTTAAAATCGCCAAGTACAAGAATTTTGTGCTTCTTATGTGAAATTACCACATTTTCAATAGAAGAGACGATCTGATTAAAAGCAATTGGTGAAACGCTAGGCGATACATAGAAACATCCAATCAAGATAATAATAATAATAAACATCCAATAATAATAATAATAATAATAATAATAATAATAATAATCAATCAATCATTTATTTAACGTGCCCAGGAACAACCGTGAGGTCTTTGTGCAGGCGCACGCAAAAAAAATCAATAAAAATAAACAATACAATACAGACAGTCTTCAGAAATAAAAAGAGCAAAAACACGTAGACAAAGAGAAATGAACACAAAAGGGGAGGAGTAAAATAAGACAATATGAGAAATATTGAAGGGGAATAAAAAATTAGATTGCATATATACAACTATGCGGAAAGACGGAGAAGGGAAGACTTTGTACATTGTGCCATACTATGTCAAAACAGTGCAAAGCTCGGATAAAAACAATGATTGTGGACTGTGAAAAACGTCAAGATCAAGAAAATTAATATTATAAAGACTTTGTATTCTGTGAACGGTAGAGTGTTGGAAGAAGCAGGCGGGTACATGAAACGGTCTGTTCTCTCTGGTTAACTTACGCGGAATTCGAAAATTAACACAATTGAGAAGTACAGGGCAGGATATGATACCGTGGACTAGCTTGTAGAGAAATAAGAGATCAGAACGATTTCGTCGGCAGTGAAGTGATGGCAGTGATAATGATTCAGCAGTACTTGAACGAGATCCAGAGTCATTTTTAGCAAAGCGATGGTTATATATGCTGAGGAATTTTTTCTGGACTCGTTCAATGGTGTTACCGCTGGATTGAGCAATGCCATTCCATATCACGGACGCATACTCAAGTTGCGGAAGACATATTGCCGTGTACAATTTATGTAGGGCCATGGGAGACCTGAATTCTCGAGATATTCTACAAACACATCCGAGAGAACGAAGGCCCCGCCTAGCAGCACGCTTAACGTGAGAAGAAAAGTTTAACGCGCTGTCAATAACAACACCAAGATCACTGATTTCATAAACCTTGCATAACGGCACAGAATTGACAAAGTATTGAAATGACACGCTAGATGTTTTGCGAGTGATAGACATGAATTTTGTCTTTGAGGTATTTAGAGAAAGCTTATTGTCGTTGCACCATTCGGAAAAAGAACACAAATCTGACTGCAGCAAGCGACAGTCGTTAACTGAATGAATTTCCTTAAATATCTTGATGTCATCGGCATACAAGAGGAAAGAAGAATTACGAATGGCAAAAGAAACATCATTAACGTAAATTAAAAATAGGTGTGGGCCTAATACCGACCCTTGAGGGACCCCACTAGTCACTTTATACAAAGAAGAGGTTTGGCCATTTACGGCAACATAATAAGATCTATTGAGCAGATAGCTGTGCAAGAGATTCACAATCGACAAGTCAACGTCAAAGTTCGCAAGTTTAACCATAATCAGTGTGTGGCTGACTACGTCAAAAGCCTTGCTCAGGTCACAGTAGATTACGTCAACCTATCCTCTCTGAGAAATAGGTGTGGAGATCTGCGTCATGAAACTAGCAAGATTTGTGGTAGTTGAGCGGCCAGCAAGAAAACCATGTTGATTTGGAATCAATGAGTTTTTCACACTAAAAGACAATATTTTGTGAAGAGCCAGTTCGAAGATCTTTGACGTGGCACATAGCAGAGAAATTGGGCGATAATTAGAAACATCTGTCTTAGAGCCCGACTTAAATACTGGGAAAACACGAGCAGTTTTCCACATGCTAGGAAATGTGGAAGTGTCCAGGCAGTTATTAAATATCGTAGTCAATACTGGGACAAATATAGTACCATATGCTTTTAGTATGGCGGAGGGGATGCCATCTGGGCCACATGATAAGGATGGTTTTAAGCGCTTAATGCATTCGCTGATAAGATTTTCATCCAGCGACAAAGCACTGGATGAGCTAACTGCCTTGGGCTGTTGTCTGATATCAGTGCTGGAGTCTGAGGCCTTATAAACGGATGAGAAATGTGTGGCAAAACAGTCAGCGACGGCATGCACTTCTACCCCATTTGAGTCTAGTAGTCTGAAGGACTCTCCGCTTTTGCTAGACCGTTTACGTACATACTTCCAAAACTCAGCCGGCCTGTCAGAGGTGCTTTTTTCTAAGAATTCAATGTACGAACTATGATCCCGTTTATATAGGCGTTTAGAGAGAGTTCGAAAAAAGCTGAACTCTTCCTTCCACTCGCTGGATGGAGAACATTTAGATTTCCTGTGTGCGTAATAATAATAATAATAATAATAATAATAATAATAATAATAATAATAATAATAATAATAATAATAATAATAATAATAATAATAATAATAATAATCAATAAATCAATCAAACGTTTATTTACGTGCCCAGGAACAACCATAAGGTCTTTGAACTGGCGCACGGAAAAAAAAAAAACAAAGGCCAACATTCATAATAAAATATCAGGGATAAAATAAAACGTTATAAAATTGCACATATACAAATATGCGCAGACAGAAGAAAAAAAAAATGTCAACAGTGTACGAGGCTATGTAAGTACAGTGCAAAGCTCGGAGCAGAACAAAGACTGGGGAAAAACATCGAGCTCCAGAAAGTAAGCATTGTAAAGACGTTGTATCCTGCCAATGGTCGAATGTTCACAGAGGCAGGCGGTTACATGAAAAGGTCTATTCTCTCTGGTCAGCTTACGTGGAATTCTGAAATTAAGACAGTTGAGCAGTTGAGCAGATGATACCGTGCACAACCTTGTAAAGAAATAACAGATCAGCGCGATTTCGTCGGCAGCAAAGTGATGGCAATGATAATAATCCAGCAGCGTTAGAACGAGATCCAGAGTCAGTTCTAGCAAGACGATGGTTGTAAATGCTTAGGAACTTTTTCTGGACTCGCTCAATGGCGTTGCTGCTGGAATTAGAAATACCATTCCAGATCACAGATGCATACACAACTTGAGGAATGCATAGTGCGGTGTACAATTTTCGGAAGGGCATAGGAGAACGGAATTCTCTAGACATTCTGCAAACACAGCCTAGGGTGCGAAGACCCCGCGAAGCAACACGCTTAGCGTGAGCAGAAAAGTGTAAGGTGCTATCAAAAAGAACACCTAGATCATTGATCTGACACACCTTACACAACGACACAGAATTGACAGAATATAAAAATGGCACACTAGATGTTTTTTGAGTGAAACTCATTACCTTGGTTTTTGAAATATTTAGGGAGAGGTTATCGCTCCTGCACCATTCAGAAAAAGAACACAAATCAGATTGCAGCAAGCGACAATCGATAACTGAATGAATTTCCTTAAATATCTTTATGTCATCGGCATACAAAAGGAAAGAAGAATTCCGAATGACAGAAGAAACGTCATTAGCATAAATTAAAAAGAGGAGTGGGCCCATTACCGACCCTTGAGGAACCCCACTAGTAGCTTTGTACAGAGAGGACGTTTGGCCATTAACGGCAACATAACATGATCTATCAAGAAGATAGCTATGGAGGAGATTCACAATTGAAGAATCAACATCAAAGTGTGCAAGTTTATCAACAAGCAGCGAATAATAATAATAATAATAATAATATAATAATAATAATAATAATAATAATAATAATAATAATAATAATAATAATAATAATAATAATAATAATAATTGAAATGCACAAACTTCGGGGGGCGAGGGCTAAATTTCTACCACATCCAGCGGTTTACGAACGTGAACCGCGGGTCCCAAGCACCAAAAGATGAGCAAAGAAAGCTAAAAACTACGAGACTTGTGGGATCAGCCAGCACCGCGCTTCGTGAGGGAAGTTCGCATGTTAATCCAGCGACCAATAAACAAATAAAAAAACGAAAATATTTAAAGCAGCGCAAGAGACGGCATCAAAAGACAGAAAACGACAGGACATCAGCGCCGTGTCCTGTAGTCTCCATTGTCTTGTGCTATCGTCTTTTTCGCTTCTTTAAATATGAACCTTAACCAACTCCCCCAGACTTAAATATTTTTAGAGTAAGCGGAATAAGGAGCAGTTTCCAGGCGAACACGATTGGTGTATATCGTGCGCAAATACGGCAAACGTCGTGTGCTTAACTTGAATGGCGCAGTTCGCGTACAGTGATATAAACGCAGATGATATGAGGCTCGAGTTTTAGAGAGTTTGGGTAAAGAGGGCTGGCGGATTTAAGTGGACGGTAAGAGACACCTGATAGGACCCTGGTAGAGCGATAAAAAATTATGGCCAAGCCTGAAGGAAGAGCGCAGCTGTAAAGTGGCGCTCCTTGTTTCTCGTTATTTTGTTTTCTTTATTTCTTATCTTTCTTTCTCTTTCTCTCTCTTTCTCCTAACTCTCTTTGTATATGTTTCTTTCTTTCTCTATTTCTTTCTCTTTCTCGCTCTTTCTATCTTTGCTTTTCTTTCTTCCCTTTCTTTCTCCCTTTCGCTCTGCTTCTTTCTCTTTACATCTTGCTGTCTGTTCTTTCTATCTCTTTTTCGTGTCTGTTTCTTTTTATATGTATTCTCTCTCTTTCTAACCTTCTCTCTATCTCGTTCTCTCTTTGTCGGCTTCTTTCTCTTGCTTTCTTTGTTTCTCTTTATTTCTCTCTTTCTTTCTCATTTTTGTCTTGCTCTTTGTTTCTTGCTATCTCTTCTTCGTGTGGTTTTTTTTTCTATTTCTTTTTCTCTTTCTTTCTATCTCTTTCTTTCTCCATATCCCTTTTTTTATTTCATTGTTTTCCCGTCTTTCTCTCTGTTTTTCCTCTCTTTTTCGTGTCTTCTCTCTCTCTCTTTTTCTCCCCCTCTGTCCTTCTCTGTCTTGTTATCTACTTATGTCATTATTCCCTTTATTTTTCTCCCTTTTTCTCTTTCTCTTTCTTTCTGTCGCTTTATTCTCTCTCTTTCACGTCTTTCGCGTGCTCTGCTCCACTTCGCCGAGCAGAGTTTTCGTTTAACGCTCGCACCCGCTGTACTCGATGGTAGGGCTTGCCCGATTCCTGCGGCCCATACCCACCTGTGGAGTTTTGCATAACGGTGCACAAGTTAAAGATAGTTAAGCAGACTCGCTTTTAAAAAAGAAATTACGCGCAACTAAAATAAAGTCGTGCTAAAATTATGTGTGAAACACTCTTGTCCCAGCGTATAAGAGAACTTAAAAACGTCAAGATACATCGGAAAAATAAAACGAAGACGCTTGTTGGTATGTGCGACCGTCCATTCATCACCCATCGTCATCGCCATTATCATCCTCGTTATCGCATCATAATCGAGTCCTTTCGATAAAAAACACATTCCCCCCATTGCATTGCTCGACTAAGGTAACGTCAATTCTTGTCATTTTAATGTCGCGTGCAGCTCCGCGCCGAATTTTATTTTTAATTTTCAAGCTGCAGAGACTAAGCTTTTAAAAGGAATAAAAGTTTGATGCATTTCAAAAGTGTTCCCTCATCGTGTGTACCAGCGAATCTTGAGCTAATTATACCTGATAGTTTATTTGTCAGCAAGTGATAGTTGAAAGAAAACAAGCTTTAATGGACTGTCAACTTCTGGGAACAGGCACCATTCACACCAACCACTGCACACAGCCGCACATAAGTTTTTTTCTGTGTTCAAGAAAGTGCACCCGCTTCAACACTCTCTATTCACACTCCCAAGTCTGTCCCTCGCTAATGCATCACACACTCCTTCCCGTGAGGCACTTAGATGCCACGCCCCACGCGCTTTTCTCACGCCCTCTGTTACCACGCCTGGCCCAAGCCGGAGGTCAAGCTCAAGACCAGTCGTCAAACAAGGAATTCGGTGTTCTAGGTCCGGCTATAAGGCCTCCTTCACAAACACTCCACGAAGAAGTCGATGTTTTTCACGAACGCCACCTTTTTAGGTCACGCCCTGTGTAATATGTTGCTTGAGTCCACGTGACTCACTTCACTTGGTCACAAAATTCTCAGTCCTGTGATGCAACCTAACACCTCTTTTTCCCACCCCCTTACCCAGTGAACTATCGTGGAGCTAAAGTTACAGAAAGTCCAATGGTTGTCTCCAGAACCCACCCTCACCCGCAGCTAACGCCTCCCGGATCGCCTACTCACTCGTCACGCCGCCGACGAGTGACCAGCCATGTACCTGAGCACCTGAATGACTCGTGATTTCTGCTTCCAGCGGGCCAGCGACTGAACGGGCATTAACGAGAGCAGCACGAACAGGCAGCAGAGGGTAAAGACACCGCACAGGTACTGAGTGTCGAACTCCTTCTTCACGGTCAACATGGCGGCACCGACTAGGCGTCCCGCGCACCGGGCGTAGGCCTCGTAACGGGGCGACAGCATGGCGCAGTTCCTGAGCTTGCGCAGCGCGGCGCCCCACAGGCCGAGGGAGAAGTGGAAGGCCAGCATGGCCATGACGATGACCAGCACCGAGTCCGGGTAGACGGGCATGGCGGCCGCCGCGAAGAACATGCCGACGGCCGCCAGGAGGCACGACAGGGTCAGGGTGTAGCGCGGCGTCGCCTGGATCATGCGGGTCACCCGGAAGAAGCAGCCACCGAAGACATGGAAGAAGCAGTACAGGGCGTACAGCAGGCCGACGTCCATGTTGGAAGGGTTGACCAGGGGCGCCCAGAAGGCTTCGACGACGGTGCTGCAGCACCAGAGGGCTGCCTCGGAGGAGAGCACGGCGAGGGTGACGATGCGGTCGGACCGGTACGGTTCCAGGAGGTCCTTGATAGGCTGCGACGGTGGAGCGAGCCAGTGGAAGAGAAACAGGAGTCCCAGGACGTAGGTAGCTATGCGGAACATGATGAAGCAGTCGAAGTAGATGACGTCGCAGAGCAGGCTGCCAGTGACGCCCGCGACGATGCCGATGAAGCCGATGCTGATCATGATGGCCACGTCTGACGGCCTTGTGCGGGCGCTGAACTGGCCCAAGGCCAGCGGGAACAGCGTGAGCACACACATCTTCGTGAGGGTACGACGAGAAGAACATGAAAAGTTGAGGAGAAGGTCGTTTTACATTATTGTTGTCCGAGCACGCGGATATATTATAAAACAGGGGGACATCGAAGCCTTTTGCAGTAAGAACCCCTCAACGCAGAATGCATGGCAACACCCAGGGATACTTGACCACCTTTTGATGCACAGAGCACTCTTATGTGCCCTGCAGATCAGGGAATTGCTAACCGAACTTACTGTGTATTGGTGGAGCTGCACAATGTGTCTTTGCTGTGATAAAAATTCGGAAGATTAGATTTGGTAATTCGGACTTTCTGAAGTATGCGACTTCAGGAGGGGGCGGGGGGGACGGTATTTTGATAACCGCTCTGTGCATATCTTATCTTACATGCCTGTGCAACGCGCTTGTCGCACCGTGTCCAATCATCCAATTTGTTCGGCAGAGCGAGTGCGGGTGGCGCACATTTCTTTCGAACCGATCGTGTTTGCCGAAAACCATGCGTTGAGCCCTGTGATGCATAACACTAGAGCTTACGACGACGTGATCATGTGTTGGGCCCGCGCTTCCTAGCTCCTATATTTCTTACGCAAAGCTCCTTCCGAGTGATTTCCTTCTTCCAAGCCAGAGACCTCCCCCTGTCTTATCCTAGCTAGTACCGGACATCTGTGCAATTTGCGTACTGCGTAATGCATTCCATATGTGGAATACACTGTGCATTACCCTTTTTATGTGGCACACTTGCTGAATCATATGTCTTGTAATCTAACGTTAGCTATCACTAACTTTGTACTTACACCTACTTTGCTGTGCATGCCGATGTTGTTGATCTTAACCCTACATTGTTCTTACTTATGTATCTGAACCCCCTTACACAATGCGTCTGTGAGGCCTGTAAGGTATAAATAAATAAATAAATAAATAAATAAATAAATAAATAAATAAATAAATAAATAAATAAATAAATAAATAAATAAGAAGGTAGCTCACCTTAGCCAGAACCTTCGAGATCATCAGCGTTTCCAGGTGGTCGGTCTTCTTCATCAGGCAAGACTGCATCAGGAGTGCCAGCAGAAGCGGCGCGGACAGCTTCCAGCCCACGCGCTTGGCGATCGAGCGTCCCCAGAGATCGGCAAAACAGCCTCCGAGAGTCCCGACGGCGTAGATTTGCGCGATCGCCGTCTGCTCGAGCTTGTTGTAATAGTAGAGCTTGTACTCGTACGGGTTCTGGAGACGGTCCCCGAACACCAGCACCAAGTAGAACACGACGGCATGCCATTGAGACAGGACGGACGGCTGCGGCTTGGGCACCGCCACGACTCTTGACGATGACGTCACCGCCATGCCCCACGGTGGCCTGGCTTCCGGCAAGGTTTGTGGCTTTGGCTCGGCTCGGTATGACCCCGGTCCTGGTCAAAATGCTGCTCCGCCTACACGAGAGGGTCGGCCTTATGTCTGCGCTCCGTGAAAAAGCTGGTTTATAGCCGGCTTAATCTCGAAATAAAAAGACAACTCATAGGGTTCCTGATGCCTCAGTCGTCTCGAAGGCGAAAGCCACCTTCTTTTCCTTCTCAGTCGATGAATTAATCCTACCCCCTTCGAAAGCTTTCTGCATCGCAGATATCTGACCTTGTCGGAATAGGTTCATGCTTATGAAGCGCGAAAAAACATTGGGACGAAGTATCCCGCTTGTCATGTGTGTATCTCTGCTTCGTCCCCGTGTCTTTTTTTTGCGCTTCATAAGCATGAGCTTTCTGTGCGTAACATGGTTTTCTACTGCCTCCGTGATCGGCCCACGCTTAACCAAGCGAGCAATGGTGATATCATGTGACGTCACGTTATGTGAAGTCATAGTGACGTCATATTGGCGACACGATGGCGTCACAAATTTTGGCGATCTGTGACGTCAGGTCGACGTCACATTGTGACGTCATCAAATGATGATTCTTTGCATCACTCGTGTTGACACCGCCGAGGTCAGTTTTCGCGTTTGATGGGGCATCTGATGCTTTCGCATCAAAAAAAAAAAAAAAAAGAATTCTGGGGTTTCGCATTCCAAAACTACGACATGATTACGAGGGACGCCGTAGTGAGGACTACTGCGTCCACGTGGAACTCTTTAACATGCACCAGATTCTTAGTGCCCTGTTTGTTTATTCGTTTGTTTTGTGCACGTTTTCTTTTTGCGTGCCTCCCCCGCCAAATGCGGCTACCGTGGTCGGGAATCGAACCCGCGTCGTTCAGCTTGACAGCGCAACGCTTTAACCGCTAAGCTATACTACGATTGGTGCGTGCTGTAACAGTTTTATAAAAGTCTTGCATGTAAAGCTGTTTACTCCCGTTCTCAGCGGTGTTGCTGATTTCTAAATAGCTCAACTCACTAACTTTGACATATTGAGCGCCACTACAGAGCAGTTAAGAGTTCTTAATAGACGGCACTCAACGACAATGCGTAATAGCGACAGTCACGGCAAGGCACGAACTCTCAGAGCGAGCGGCATCCTTTCACAAGAAGCCAAAGAGGACGACCACTAGAAGGCGCTGGAGAGGCAACCCATTACCATGTCAAGGCTTCGCTACAACCTATAAATATTAAAAATCAAAAAGGGCAGACCAGACGCTGTATGCACAGTTAAAGGGGTCATGACACGGTCGCCAAACAATATGAGGCTTTCGGCGAAAAAATAGAAGTAGAGGGTCTATTATGCCTGTACATATATGAAAAGTGGACTGCATGAGAATATTTCAGCGCAAAATGAGCCCTAGAAGTAGCCGGCTATAAACCGCATCCACCGACGGCGACCGCCATATTGCCATGGCTTGTGTGACGTCATGAGCTGCATGGAGAGGAGCCGTCGTCTTCTACTAAATTTCCAGCCGCTGGAATTTATTGTTTCAATGCCAAGCTGCAGGAAGCTGAAATGGCTCGATTTCGCGCGCAGCTGACAACAGAAAAAAATTGTTCGGCGGAATGCAGACGCTCGCAAAGCAAGCAGCTTGTTACGTCACGGTTCTCGAGTGCGCCAGTGTTGCGTGACTATCAGGCCGCTCGCGTGTTTGTAAAGATGTACAATTACAAATTAGGTTCTCGACTAAATGCGCTAAAATTTCGCCAGCTTGTTAGTGAACGCACACGGATTAACTCACATAACACAGATTGTGATCGAAGATTGGGCGTCATGGCCGCTTTAAAGTTTTACATTTCCTTTGAGTCTATCTGCTTAGCTTGTAATGTCGCTGTTGCGCTCGCAAAACGTCACTGATTGGTTGCTATTAGGCGACTGACCAACTGATTGATCTATCGGTTGGGCTTAAATGGCGAACCAACACGGGAATTGCTTTGTGCTTCTCGGGCGGCCAAGGAAGCAAATTAGATGCCATTTCTATACTTTTCCTTGCCTTCACAAATGAATTATTCTAGCGCACACAAAGTGTCTGGTTTGTTCAATACTGCGTCAAGCCACTGTTGCGCTAATATTATACCGGTGGCACATGGTGCACTGCTGATCGCGATTAAGTCCGATTTTGATCAAATTAATTGTGAATAGCTTGCGTAAAGAAGCCAATCATGATCAAGAAATTTGATCCGGATCAGACCCGATCGCGATCAAAAGTGACCGTTTAACACCGGTGTGAGACGCTCTGATGAGGGGCTCCTGATCAAGTAAGAACCACATCCCAAGTTTCAAATGGTGGCAGACGAGCATGCCTCGATCCAATTCTGCAGCGTGGATTACCCTTCGAATTTCAGCAGTCCACAGACACAGAATCGAGCCCACGACTATGTGGTCGAGAATAAACGTCGCAGGCATAGAGTGGCAAGCGGCGGCAATAACGCCCGAAGAGTGGTCATTAGGGATGCCGTTGCAGAACACGTTAAACCGCCATCTGAGTAGTCTTCATCAATATACAGCACGCCGAGCAAACTACTCACGTAGCAATGAACAACACAGATGGGTGCTTGACTGCCGACCCGAAGGTCACGGGATCGACTCCCGACCGCGGCGGCCGCATTGGGATGGAGGCAAAATGCTAGAGGCCCGTGTGCTTAGATTTAGATGCACGTTAAAGAGCCCCAGGGGATTCTTCACTAGGGCGCCTCTCATAATCATATCGTAGGTTTGGGACGTGGAACCCTAACTATTATTATTAACAGCACAGATACAGAAAGGTAAACAGCGCTGCATTATAGTTTCTGTACCTGAACCAGCACAGAGTCTATGCATCGAGACCACCAGACTACATAGTGCGTACCGATGACTCGTTACAGCATTTAGACTGCAGTTCAGATACGAAAAGTGAATGGCAGGTTTGCTTTAGCTGACGTCACACGGAAGCGGATGTCTTTACCGCGTTCGATCGCCATCAAAATGGAAAGAAAAGACGCCACACGATCACTTACCCGGCGAGCTAGAATGGCGGCGCCCGAGTGACCACTTTGTCTTTCTTTTCGAACGTGAGGAAATGCCGTACCTGTAGCCGCTTGGCTGGTAGGCATCGAGCGAAATGTCACTACCCACTACGGGTACCGAGGCAGATTACCATACACAGCTTGATGCGCCTTATAAAAGAAAAAAAAAAAGTCAGAAGGTCCCTTATGCATTTACTAGGACGAGTGGACGGCGAAAGCCCATTTATTCTTTTTTCTTTTCAGTGGATTGCACTGACCCCCCCACCCCCCGTTTCGAAAGCTTTCTCCACCCAACGTGGTTTTACACTGCCTCTGAGATCGGAAGCAGTGGAACCACGTCACGTATTAGTGGAGTGCATCCGGGATCAGCCCACCTTTAATCAAGCGATGATGTCGTGATGAAGGCGTCATGTGACGGTACGTTAAGTGACGTCATGCAGACGTCATGATGACGGCACTAATTTGTGACCTGTGACGCCATGACGACGTCATAGGATGCATAACTCGCGCCGACGCCGACAGTCAGTTTTCGCGTGCAAAATCACAATGTGATTTGCATTGCCTTCGGGTTGGAGGCATTGGAAGCTTTCCGCACCTCACGTGTTTTGCATCGCCTCCGGGATCGGCCCACCTTTGACCAAGCGACTATGATATGTGGGGAGGTCATCATGTCACGTCCCTGTGACGTCTTGATTACCATAGCGTGCAGGGTTCCCCTTCATGGGGGCGAAGGTTCGTCGCAGCGCCCCATCTCCAATTATGTCAATGTATGGCGCTGACATTGCGCCCCCCCCCTCTCTTTATGTCAATGTGTGGGGCTGACAGTGCGCCCCCCCCCCGGCCGTTGCGCACGCCAATGACGATGACGACAACTAATATCGAGATCTGTGATGCCATGATAACGTCATACGGTGACGTCATCACGTGAAGACGAGTTTTTTGCCTCACCTGTGTTAACGCGACGCCTCAGTCCTTTCGCGTTTTTGATGAGGCATCTGAGGCTTTCGCCTGAAACGATAACACAGGACTGCAGCTGTCGATCTTTGTCCTCGTTTACTTCGCGCTACCGCGCTAGTTTGGCTTCCTTACGTAATGCTTTTACGTGTCTACCTCTGCTCTTTCCCTCTCTGTTAGTGAAAGACAGATATTTTAATTTCATTTCATTTGCTGCGGAAAGCAGCTGCGGTACTGTCCGAATAACGCGTAGTCACCGCAGAAGAAAAAAATCACAGCATATCCACGGATGAATGATGATGAGTGGGCGA